>NC_044302.2:61411391-61611391 GCF_004027225.2 Strigops habroptila | reverse complement strand
ACGGTGTTACAAAGAGCTGTTTGTTTCATACTTCCAGTATAGGGAAGTAAAGAGAGAGAGGTGGAGAGGAGTGCAATAAGCCTGGAGGTAGGACACCCACTGGGAAGACACAGGATTCATGCTTACTTTGTGGAGCACCAAGAGCTGTCACAGCTCCTTACAGAGAGCTCCATAGTAGTCACCCTCTTCATGAATTCTCATAACTCTAGTTTTGTCAATTTTCTCTTCCAGAAAAGTTGCAGATAGATACAATAAGAACCTTCAGTGCAGTCAGACATCCCTTCTTTCCAGAAAGCCTGTTACAGGCTCATGGAAGATTAGCAGGTTGCTTCAGCATGATTTATTTTTGACAAATCCATGCTGATTGTTACTCATGAATTTGTAAGGCAGACTTATCCTAAACAGATTTTGTATTTGCCCATAATTTATAAATAGATTGGGAGTAGGTTTGATAGGGGTATTTTGGATTTTTTTGAGCTTGGGAGTTGGTTCCATTAGACATTAGGGTGTTTTGGATTATATGTGGGGGTTTGTTTGTTTGTTTTTTAATGGGCGGGGATTATTTTGGTTGTCTTTCTTCTTTCTCCTTAAAAAAATATTACTCTTTATCATTACACAATATTGTGGACTGACTATACAATGATGATGTGAAAATAAGGAGATTAAGGAAGAATATATTTCCATTAAGTTTGTATTCTGAACTTTCAATATAAATCGTCAAAAGAGGATAAAATAAAAAAAGTGTTTTCTTGTGTCTTAACATGCATTAGAAATTTTTGCTAAAATTAATTCATGTCCATAGATAACAAAAGATAAATATCTCATCCTTTCTCAACAATTAGTGTAAACATTTTTCAACACAGCCTAATTTTAATGCTCCACCATGGAGTACCTGGTAATTTTTTTAATCTTCCCCCCAGAGTGATGAGGAATAGAAACTTTCACTCAAAGAGATCTTTCAGGTTGCTACACTCATGAATGGAAGCTTTAAGAACATGTCAAATGTTGTAAGAGTCTTGATAGCCTTATGAGACTTTGTAAAAACACAGGTACACATTTATGGTTCTCACTGCTAAAACCAAGCTTTGGTTGAAGCTCTGCTTTACCAGCAGAGCTGGTAACATCCAGCAATCTCATAAAAACAGTTGTTATACATATTTAGTATGTACCTGGTCATTACAAACTTGAAAGAATGTGAGATCACAACACTACTCCACTTCAGAAAGAGAGCATATGTTTTGCTATTTTAAGATCTGCCGATTGGTATCAAAAGGCAGATTTTGACAGACTTGAGCATAAAGCAGAGTTTAGATGTTCTCTAAATAATGTGACAAACAAAGCACATTATCAATTATTTCCCTTTTTCCTGGCCTAGGAGCTAGTTACAAAACTCATCCTAAACATCTCGTTTCTTGAGAAGCATTTTTTCCCCATATATTTACCTAGAATGCCAATGAAAGGCATAGTAACTTCTTGCTAAGAATATTTATATGTATAACATTACCTGGCCCTTAACATGGCAGATTAAATGCACATATCTGAAATGGTGCTATTCAGTTATCTTGGCATCCCAAGCAGTCAGATAAGTATCTATGGAAGCGACATAAAAATGAAATGACAGGAATAACTTCAATACAAAACGAGGATGTCACATTATCCTTTACGATATCAAGAATAATTTTTAAATGAAAAATTGCCATTAATAAAATAGCAAATGCTAGTAGCTTAAAGAGGGTGAGCTCATAACAAGCTGGACAACTGTAGCTCCACATCGTTGAGATTTGTAATCCTGATCAAGAAAAAAAGCAGTATTTGTGAAGATGAAGGTTTTTCCTCTCATTTAACTTCTAATTCAACAAGTAGTTCACTTATGAGAAGCATTAAACATATTGCTCCTCCAAGGCTTAAATGTAAAATCTTTGACTCTAGACATCTGATAACTTCAGAGAAAATGCCATTAAATAACTTGGGGAACCAAACTTACAATTTCTTAATTTTTCTGATTTTTTGAAAGTCCTATACATCCAACATTTGCTGTCTTGTGTCTCAAAAACATTAAGTCCTGGTATTTTTCTATTTGCACAGTGACACCTGAAGAGAACTAGCTGGTACAAATTTCCTTTAACTTCTGTGTGGGAACTGTAGTATGAGGGAGACAATTTTTTTTTTCGCAAACAAAATATAATGATCTAGCAATAACTGCTGTATTTCAAGAAACAAGAATACCTAAGAACTCAGGAAAAACTCACAAGAGAAGGTATGAAGAACCAGATATGAGAAGACCGTATTTCTTGTGTCAGCAGTTAGGGATCGAGGTTGCCAGCAAGAAAGAGAAAGAGGTTTACGTAAAACAAAACAAAACAAAACAAAACAAAAAAAAAGAAACGGGGGAGGTCTGATTTAGACAGGCAGGCAGGCATAACTCCTAAAGAACAGGAAAGTGTGTCAGGGAATGGTGTTTTTCTACTTCATCTGGACCATGCACTTTTTGTTATCTAAATTGAAAGTCATTACTCATGGAAGACTGTAAGGTCTGCTTTTATTATATGTGTACAGGTGACTTGCAAGACATGGCATTGAAAATCAGATTGAAGACATGAAATAACAAGGATATTGCAGAATATAGTGTGCACAGGGAGTTAGATACCTGCACTAGTTTTATCATCTCAGAAGATGGGGCCGTGCAGTGGGTTGATGTGGATGGAGGTAACATACAAATCCCATCTGAATGCAGAGGGTTAAGAACAAAGTATTCCAAAAAGGGACATAAAAGAACTAATCTTGTAATGTCCCTTAAATGAATTTTATTTTCTCTCTCAGAGCACAGCTGTAAATACTGAGGTTACAAACATGCTTACATCCTGCCAAAAATGAATTAATTCGTGTTTATGGAAGTACAGCTATATTCACGTGGATTAACTGTGTCACAACTTCCCTAGCTAAACACAGGACAGGCAACCATCACAGTGGCTCAGAACCCTTGCTGGAAACAGCACTTTTTTTTTTGAATCTGTTAATAAATCTCTCTAACGTATCTTAAAAATAATTATCAGGAGATTGTGATTTGGGCTTCTGATTTTTTCTTAAACGCACCATGCAGCAGCAGTTCCTTGCCAATTAAAGCTGAGATTGGGCCCTTTCATATATTATACGTTGTTTGACATGAAAGGACTGTCATTTTTCAAACCCTCATGTTGTTTTTATTTTATTTGTTTATTTAAACTTTTTTTTTCTTTTCAGATAGAAACTTTAAACACAATTCTCTCCTGAACCAAAAGAGAAATTGAACCTGAGATCACCTTTTCATATAAACTGGAATGTAAGTCCATTTTGAAGGGATAATGAAAAATTTCTGAATTATTGCAGTAGTTCTTTTCTTTAAAAGAAGATCTTACACAGTAATTTGCTTTCCGTACTGTATGCATGAATTTTTTTCAAGACAAAAGTGTGACACATGTCCTAAGTCTTCATATCTTGTGTCAACTAGATGGGAAAACAAGCAAACGAGTATAGCCCTTCATTTCAAAATACAGGTGCAGTAGGCATCTTTCCTTGTGCAATTTTCTGCAGGAAAAAAATAGCTACTTTAGACTTTGAGCTTCATTCTCTTTTATTCTTCTTTCTTAGTTTATTTATACTTTTATCAGGGAAAGTGCACAAAATTGCTTTTGGAAAGATTGCTTCAATTATAGTTTCTCTTCAATTCTACAGTCATTTTACCAAAGCCTAGGGACCCAGTGCAATTTTCATTAGGGGCAGCTGGAAGATTTCCACTGACTTCATTAAGCACTGAATAGGGAGCTCTGTTTTCCAGATGAAAGTAAACAGCCTTTGCCCAGATGTGCAACATCCATTTCTTCTGGCCAAAATACAGAATCCCTCAATCATCCCAGGCAGTATTCAAGGCCAGGTTGGATGGGGTTTTGAGCTACCTGGACCAGTGGAGGGTGTCCCTGTCCATGGAAGTGGGATTGGAACTAGATGATCTTTAAGGTCCCTTCCAATACCAACCATTCTATGATTCTAAGATTCTATGATCACTGGATCCTCCAAATCTTTAGTGTTCCTAACAGTATTCCTTGATGTCCAAAATTTGTAGCTAATTCACCATTTCAATTAACAATTTACAAAATATAATTAAAACATTCTTTTTGGAAGAAACGTTTCCCTGTGAAAACTCACTTTCTGTTCTTCTTCCTCGTGTCTCACCTTTCCCAAAGAAGAAAAAGTACAGTTTTCTTAGAAATGCTCATTAGAAGGAAAGCCACTACAAGACATTTCTACTTAAAAAAAATGAAAAGAAAACACTGAAGCAAAAACCCCAAAATGTTTTCAGAGCTAGTTAAGCACTAGCTTCTTTCTCTCTTCTTAGATGGCAGTCCTATTGCTGCAGGAGTCCATTTAACTCCTGTTACTTTCATGTCTCCAGGTCAGAAAAGCTGATATCCTGCACTACGCACTGAGAAGTATTCTGTCTGAAAGTAACCATCACAGCAAGAGCTTCATGATCGGGATCAAGTTACTCACAAATCTGATTGTTTTCCATGGTTTCTTGAAAAGTAAGATATCCGGCACATTGCTGTATAGTGGTTTCCATTGTTAACTTTTGTATTCTTCATCTCCAGGAAGAAGATAAATATTGCATGCCCTGCTAAGATGTGGTTGTGACTGCAGAACTTGAAGGTCATCTCCCATCTTGCAATACGAGGATTACAACTATAGGGTGTAATCAGTGATAGGTCTTGATGGCTCAAAAGCAACAGTCATTTAGTATATGCAAGAGAAATTATGTAGATGTTAAAAAAAATCACCTGGCCTTTAAAAAAGTATACACTTCAGGGCTTGGTATTTTGTATTGCATGTCAACCCTTGAAAAGACAAAGAAAATATAATGTTAATTAATAATGGTCTAGCTTTCTTTTCTGGAGTCTGATGTTGTCTGGTAGTTTATCCCACATTTTCTAGTGGATCACAATATATACTTAAGTTATACGTGCAAGCCTAAAGGATTTGATAGTAGTAATACCTCATTATTTTTCCCTTAGATAGCTGTGAGATTTGATTTATTATAAATAGCTTATTATATCAAATAAGCTAATTGATTTATTAGTCTATGATAGTCTTACCATAACTGACAGAACAAATTAATCTGGGGTTTGATCACATCTGGAAGTAAACACAGGAATTCAGTTAGCTTAGGACTGGGAAGTGTCCAGAATTAAAAAAAAGTAAAAATGAATGGTGTAAATGTTTTAAGTAAACCAAGCCATTTTACTTAATAAAATGAATCTATCCTCCTCCAGTACTTTATTACTCCTACACAATGAAAAGGTTTCAATTTTAAAAGGACATTGCTGTTTAAATGAGAATGATAAGGAAAATATACATATAATGTAAGGACAATGACTGGACTCTTGGTGGTTCAGTACCTAAACAACTGAAAACAAATGAAAAAATACAGCTTGTTGAACAACTTAATCCATCAGAATAATACAAACAGGAAAATGTGAATGGAAGCTCCTGTTGTAAAAGAAACAAAAAAAGAATCAAGTTCAATTTAATAAAGAAAGATTAGATGTCTTTCAAAACTTCAAGAAATCTGGCCTGATAAAATCCCATGTCCCACAGTTTTATCTTTTAAAGGAAATTCAAGAGGCTGAGAAATGTCATAACTCTTTTTTTCTTTTTCCTTTTTTATTCTTGCTTCCTACAGTATAATCATTCCAAAAGACATCACAGCACTTACACATACTCTGTTTGTGATTTTTTTCCAAAATTTTCATAAATAGGTACATCTAGGACTCATAAAGATCCCCATTTTGCTTGATTTCCTTATCTAAATGTTTTAGAAAGTTAAAACAACAACACAGGGATACATATCTGAAGACTGGCACACTGATGACCTATTTCAAGAAGGTGCGGATTTATTTTCTGCTTAGAAAATACTCGTAGAAGGAATGTAGTCAGAAAACAAAGCATTATTCTCATACTAAATCCAAACTGCAACACAATACCACCTACTTCAAAGAAAATTAGCTCTGTCCCAGCCAAAACCAAGACAAAAGTGTAAGACTGTGAGATTGAAATTCTCAGATTAGGAAGGGAATATAGTCTACTGAAAAAAAACCCCAAAAGAAAACAAAATTGCTCTAAGCCATTTTATACCCTGCACAATGAGAAGAATGTTAATATCTGAAATTTGGATATATACATATTTCTCACAGTACTGCAAAATAGCTGCTACATCAGAAACATCAGGGTGACACATACTCTGTAATTTCATTAATATATCTTTTTAAATTCAGTAACAGAAGGGAGATTATAATTCTCCCAAAGGTGGGTTTAAGTTTGGCTACAGCTGTAATGAAATAACCTTGAAGTATAGTTTGGAATAATTAAATTCTTACAAAATTAAATTTAATCCAGATCCTTTAATAGTTCTGATGAAACTTAAGTGATTTTTTTTGTACTAATATCTTTTACACAATATGTTTCTTGTGGTATTATTATGCCTCTCTCTACCTGATTCCTTCCAGTGGATGTGCTGAAACAGAACATTAAGTACCCTTCTCTCAGAGAGACTTTGCAAAAGCTGAAACCATGAAAACTTGAAATCCTTTTTTAAAAATACCCTTTGCTTCTGAGAAACTGACTGTCATTTTCTGCTACTGTTTCTTTTGATTTCTGGAAGGAAAAGGAGATGACTCAAGTAGTACAGATGGTCTAGTTTTAATGTGTTTCTGTCTGACAAAAATTTCTTTGGTCAGAGTCTGAGTTTTACATATGCTCTGAAATTAGCCTTCATTTTACCTACAGAGCACCACCTTGTATAAATTTGCCAAACTCTGTAGAGCCCCATTCCTATTGACAACTGTTTTAGTAAGCTATTATTGCATAATTACATGGTATATCTGGAGCAGGTGAAAACGTTTAAATTAATCTATTTGGAAAAAGAATATTTTTTTTGGTGGGTTTAATAAGCTTATCACAAAAGTATCAAGCAAGTAAGCTGGAGCTGCTGCATTCAAAGGTACCACACAGTGATGAGTTGAGAGGAAGACATTCATATTTTAGGAATCAGAAAGCTGTCAGGAGTCATTATCCCTGACAAAAACACATTCTAGAGAGGAATATGGAACTAAACCAATTATGCTTCAAGTACCTCTGCAGAGGTCCTGGGCATTTTTAAATATGTTTTTCTTTGAAGATGAGGAAGAATAATTACCTGGTTTAGTTAGGTTGGTTTTTTATTTTTTTTTTTCCCAGGCATGTGATATGACAGAATTAATTTATTATACCTCTTAGTTGTCTTGTGGATTAATCAGGAAGGAGAAAATCTGCTACCTGACCGCTTTAAAGCCAGAGACCGCAAGTTTCAAATTTCAAGGTTTTTAAATTCCTGAAAGAGAAATCGAAGTTAAAAAATTCCTGAATGAGAAATCCTGAAACTTTATCTTATTTGATTCTAAGCAAATCACTATCACTGTACTCCTGTTTTTCCATAGATAATCACAAATTAACAATTGCTTTCCAATTGATCTTATGTTCTTTAACTATTTACTAAAAAATTAGAATTAAATTGCATACTATTTTCTTCTGACATATAATTTTTGCATATTGTGAATCAGCTTTTCTATTTAGAACACATTCTCCATTAATAAAAAATGCAAATATTGATATCTTCTATATCAAAGTGTAATAGCAGTTTTAGTAGGATGCTTGGTTTTAAAGAAAGGATATAAGCACCTATTTTAAGTCACTTGGTAACATCTTGCAAGTTTTACTGGCTCTCAGATCAAGAAATTTACCTCTATCTATTTCAATTTTCCTTCAGTGGTAAATTCCTGATCAAGTTTCCCAATTACTGAACCGAATACGTTATGTAAAATGGCAGATGATAGAGTGCTTTCACTACTGCATAACAGGTAGAATTCTGTTGTGCCTCTATCTGCTTACGACAACCAGAGAATACATTAATAATTTAAAGTTAATTCCTACATGAACATTTTTCATTCATTTATTCATTTAGATGCTCAGAGAAACAGTGTATAAAGAGTAGAAGAAAAAACTCAAAAGAAAATCCAAGGCACATAGTATGTCTCATTTTAAAACATGATGATGTATACACATCACATTTGCAGTTGGGATTTTTCAATCTGTATTCCATCTTGGTCCAGTGGCCAGGAATTGAAAGCTGCTTTTACATTAAGAGGTGATAGTAAAAAAGAGAAACAGCAGTCCAAAATTCAAGGGCCAGATTACGTAAACATCTCTGTATTAAGAAAACTGAATCCTTCCTGCAGAAAAGGATCAGGGCTGTTCAAAGTGAGAGGAGTGAAAGGTAAGTAGATCCCTATGTGAAGAAAAAACGGAAAGAAAAAAAAACAAACCCCAAACCAAAAAACAACCAAATGTAGAAAAAGAGCTAGGCAGGTCTGAAAGAGTTTAGAGGAGAAAGGAACAATTTGGAAGGCTTTAGAAGATCTAAGAAAATTCTTCATTGTTAAAACGATAGAGATTTTTTTGCCATGTTTTGTGTTTCCTTCTGTAATTTCCTTTACAAGTTTGTAATCAAGTTTTTCTAATTTTTCCTTCATTAAAATAAAAGTTGCTTTCACTTCATGTACTATAGACATGAAGATGAGTCACAAAATAATGAGACCAAATACCGCATTCATAACTGAGTGAATTCATACTGAGGAACACTAACAAAAATAGCTCTTAGGATGTCTGAAATCCAATAGAATTTGGGAATTTTTAGAAATTGAAGTATGTTTCCCACCAACCTGCAAAGGTAAATTTGAGTGATAGTAGTGTGTTTGCAAGGACAAAGGAAGATCTCACTCTTGGCAACCAGTGCTATACTACCAAAATAAAAGGCTGCAGAGCTGCAGATCTCAGCACAGAGTCATATTTCTTTTCATCCTTTCTAAAAAGTATTATCCGAAGAAAGGATAGCTTACCATTTGCTGCTCTAGAGATATGTGGCAATTGAAATAAATATGTGGCACACAGATTTCATAAACAGGAATTCTGAAATAGCGAAGACTGGATTTTCATCCAGTCACAAGATCTCTTAAACACAAGATCATATCTGAGGTGATTAATTTCTAAGCATATTATCCCTATATAATTTCACTACTAAGACGACGATTATGACTGGACACTTCAGTTTATCAAAGACTGGACTGATGGTAGCATTAACTTTTTTTTTTCTCACAGTGCTCTGCTGATTATTAAGAGATTGGACTCCCATTTCAGGCATGTTAATTAAATAGAATGAATCCAGGCCATGTTCTGTAGTTTGGAAAGTACAAAAAATTAGCAGATCTTTACAAAGCAAGCAAGCTATCAAATGCACTTCTTTGTCTCAGTTTCCTAACACGGTTTGTGCTTCTTTCAGTGTTATATATGAGCTTTCTGGAGCTCCTTGATCCTTTCTGATATTCTTCCCTCCCTTAGGCACATGACTCCTCAAATACAGAATAACTTCTCAGACTTGTAGTCTGGATTTTTTCATGTTTCCCATGTGCCTGTCTGAAATGGCTGATGGAAGCAATTCCTGATGAATCCCTTCCACCTAAAGTATCTTTTCAAATGAAATTATCAAAATACTCAATGATCTGGTATCTATGGCATTATCTGACACCTATTATCTATTTTTCTAATTGG
Organism: Strigops habroptila; assembly: GCF_004027225.2. Taxonomy (NCBI): domain Eukaryota; kingdom Metazoa; phylum Chordata; class Aves; order Psittaciformes; family Psittacidae; genus Strigops; species Strigops habroptila. Next base: position 61,601,719 of record NC_044302.2, on the reverse strand, counting down.
TAGACCAATTGTGCTGGTCTGCAATCTACCTTGTCAAGGAGAGTTTCCAGTAGAAAGAAAGATAATCAAAGACTAATTAATTGTCCAATAATCTTGGGGTTCACAATTATGAGGGTTATCCTCTGAGATAAAAGGTAACAGAGGTTGCAGACCCTTGTCATTATAAAGCTAAATTCACAGATTGTTGAACTAAATGTGCATAATCTCCAACTGGAATTATATATTGGGCAGATTGCCTTTATCATCATGTTTCACAAAGACCTGTTACCATGACCATTTTACGATTAATTTTGGAGTGTGAAGAAGTCAGTTATAAAATAACAATGTTAATGTCAAATACTCATTTTTCAATGAACTGAAAATTAGGTTCACTCATATAAAGGTCATCCAAAATCAAGATGAGCTACCCCACTAAATGAGTCAGCTGACTTCTGGCAGCTTGAACTACCACTTTCTCAAAATTATTATATTCTGCTCAAGTGGGAATTTATTTTGTGCTTTGGTGTATGTCATGTTCCTATTTAGTCTGAATGTACTGCAAGTGTTTGAAAAGAAAAAGAGTCCATTGTGGACTAAAGAGAGGGATTTTGGTAAACAACCAAAGCTATGAACTCTACAATAAAATGTTTCAACCTTTTTTAGAATGGTGATTTAATTTTCAAAATATCAGGAGACCCTCATGCTTTCATAGGCAGAAACAACAATTGTCTGCTAGCAGCAAAAGTAGAATATTTTTGTTGATACAAACTTGGCTAGTGCTATGTAAAGTAATGAAACAAATTAACTGTTAACAGCAGTTTTCTGTAAGACACTGAAGCTAAATCATTCCATTGAATTCACTGAGAACATCATATTTGTAGGACCCAGTTCCTATTGGAAAAAGCAGATTCCAGTAGGAATTACCGCAAGGTGGATCTGTTTACAATCTAACTCTTGTATCTCCGGAGTCTTGTTTTCACTGCAATGCAAACTAAAGAGTTGATGGCAGTATTACTTATACCTTTCCTCAGAAGATGTAGATGGAAAATAGTTCATACAGGAAAGGATACCTTTACTAAGTTTTGGCATGGTTATTAACTTTAGAGTAAAAAATGAGGAACAGATACCATATAAAAGCACTTTGTACAGTTTTCACTCAGTATCATGGGGATCAGTTGTAATTTTAACTGTGACACACACACACCAAATTTTTATTTGAATTAAGATGAAGCATTCTAATAAATGAAGGAAAAGATGCTGGTGTACTACGTATTTGCCTGGAAAAATCTCCTGCTGATTAAATTCCATATATTGGTCCTTGAAGTCACTGAAGAATCCTTTGTTCATAGGACCACATTACATCAAAAGGTTACTGTAGTGGAGGAAATATTTCTGTATCCCTTCCTAAAATGCGCCAGGATTTTAGGCCTTATTGTACGTCACATTTATCTTCGAACTCACTTTAAACTTCTGAATGACAAAGTTTTGAATAGTTAATTAAAAAAAAAAATGTAAGTTATAACCTTACCCCTTGACTGAAGGCTTTTTTGCTCCTCATGAAATTTTGCCTTTTGCTATACTACTTTACAATCATGTGGCTCAGGTTTTGGATGTAATTACCTGTATACATTCATTTATATTTTTGTTTATTTTTCAGTTATCTTGAAAATTTGAATTTTGAAGTTATCTTCTTGAAGTCCTTGATATACAATCTTTAAAAACTTGGGTATGGAGGTTACAAGGACATTCCAGTTCTGTAGAGTTTTATAACATGTTTTTTAAGAAGGGTTAATAATATCACTAAAGTGCAAATAAATATGTGCTTGGGTTAGTATTTTAATTCTCTAGGTACACCTAAATGTATCTTTTCATCTTGATTAGGACAAATGAACAAACCACACTGCCCTTCCTAAGCGCATCACGCACAGAGTTAAGCCATAAGTGTAATGATAAGGTAAAAAGGTGTTACTAGTAAGGTATATTAGTAAGTCAGTCTTCAGCCTCAAGATACAAGCCTGTTCCAAGCAACCAGTGAGATTTCCCAGATGCTGTCCTCTCTCCTCCCTTCCCACAAAGAAGTGTTTGTTCTGTCCTCTCCTCTCCCCTTACAAAGAAGGGAGGGATGGCTCCACTCAGTTTGAGGAACCTGCAGTAGCTCTGAATTAGGTTAATTGAGTTAGTCCATACTGACCGATGTGTTCCATCTGGGCAGCTAGCTAAAACTCAGTAGGGTTTGCGAAAAATGTGGACAAATAAACTGCCAACTAATTGATTGAAATATTCATCAAGGGGTATGATTTAGAAGAGATAGGTTTAAGGAGGGTCCTGATTGTATTTGCTTTGTCCTTTTCATTCAGAATTCCCTGGAGGTGGCATTCCTAGTGATGAATGACATCTGTGTTAAAAGCAAAACAAGGAGGCTGTATTATTGGTTAGATGTTCTCAGTTCTCTGCATGGGGATTAGGAGAACATGGTTGCGGAACGAATTCTGTGCAGCCTAGACAATCTACAAAGTTTATCAATCTATAGTCAAATTTATTTGTAATACATTTTGTTCTTGTCTGATAATTTTACAAGAAGGTACTCCTATAATAGAAACAATGGGCAGAAGAGGGTCATAATAGGTGGCTGGTTGCATTCTCACTGAATTGTTTAGAAAAGCCAAGAATTATATACTACATTAGCAGTCTGATAGGGCATTAATGGAAGGGACAGGAAAAAAATTAAAAAGTTATTATTTAACTAACTAAAATGAAACATAAATAAATAAGAACAATTCTCACAGATGTTCTTCTTGCTTCTTTGAATAGTTAACAGACTGGAAAGACCTCTAGTCTTGTGGGATATTTGACTGAGAAGAGTGGATGCCTGCCTCTGTGCAGGGCTCAGCCACTCAGAACTAGTAAAATAAAGGCCTGATTCCTTAGTGCAGCACGTTGCCCCTTGACCAAAAATAAAATTATGAAAGGAAGAATTTATTGAAAATTCCTGCAAAGTTTCCCCTCCAAATTACTTCCCTTCCCATTGTATCCTTCAACTGTGAGACTTCACACAGTCTCAGAAATGTTGCTTAGAGCAGAGATCACCCAGTGCCACCTCCTGTTATTGTTAGCATTTGATCAGATCAGCCATGGCGTTTTCCAGTTACTTTTTGAAAATGTCAAAGGATGGAGATTCCTCAACTTTGGAATTGGTTATTAACCAAACAAAAATTTGGTTATCCACAACTTTTTGGGGTAACCAGTTCCAGGGCTGCTTCACACTTTGTGTGAAAACACCTGTCCTTATATTGAATTTCAAGAGTACCATCTCTCCGGACTATATAACTTCTAGTAAACAAATGACTGAACAAAAAGTCCTCCAGGAGAACTTACAGCAAAGCTAGACAATTATAAAGATCTGATCCTACTCTTCACACTCACCAATTATAAAATTGTACTTACACGGCACTTCATTACTACTACTTTGAAGCAAATTCTGATTCTTTTATTCAACAAGATGTTTTTCCTCCAGTAGTACGTGCAATAAACTCAGGTTTGCTGTGATGTAAATTCACATTTACTGGGAAGTAAATTGCTTGGATATATGAATGAGTCTGAGAGGCATTCTGTGGGTAATATAAATAGTATCAGCCTTCTGTCTTTGCTTCTTTCTATATGCTCTTTGGTGATGGGCTTTCTAATAAAGACAAGCCGCTTCTTAAAAATTTGCTTTATCCTTTCTAAGAGGAATTTCACACGCCAAGAACCAGGGAACACCAAGTTAAGGTGTGCAACTTTTCTGTAATACTGAAGAAAGTGTAGAAAACCTAAGCTCAAAAAAAATATAATGGAAAAAGTTTTTGCAACAAATATTTTGACAAGTTCCTTTAATTAACCTCCTCTTAGGGCATTAAAGAAAAAGTTTTCTGTTTGAAGCATCTTTTTTTGAAATAACAAAAGGAAAAGCTGTCTGTGGGCTCCACTTCTGCTTCAACTAGAACCAATGATTGCCACTATTGGACTAAAATGAAATTGATCTGCCCTTTAACCTGCTCTGATAAAAATGTGTCTACAGCTACCAGCGCTCAAGCTTGTAGTGCTGCTAGCCATGCACAAACATCTATCTCTTGCTCATTGTGAACTATAGCAAGGTTTATTCAAAGAGATATCTATGGATGAATAATATGTAGCTTTCAGCTTAGAAACACTACAGGTTTAAGAGTCTCCCTTCGATTTGTGCACTGCATGAGTCATACAAGAAAGCTACTAGGTCAACACTTCATCACTGAAAATTTGCTGGGGTTCTACTCTTGACCTTAATTTGCGAACAATCAAGGGAATATCTAAAATCATAGACATGTCTTCTTCTAGCTCTATCTGTGCCAGTAAAGATGCTCTACTTTTATTTGCTCATTACTCTTCTGTAACTGCCAATAGAAAATAACATGGGTGAGCCCTACTCTGCTTTAGAACATTGGTCAGAGTTAGTTTAAGCCTCCTTCATTGGCGGGTTGAATTATTTAATCTAATTTTAACTGATAGGATTTCAAAGGAACTCACATATGGTTTTCCACTGACAGAAGGCATAGGAATTGGAAGCACAAACGATTGACACAAATCAGAATAATTTTTTAAAAGGTGGATATTTGCCTTTGGCAGAAGAAGCCAAAGATTTCAAAGGGAAGTCATTGAGTAAACAGGGAGAAACTCTATCCTGAACTAAGACTGAATCAATCCATTTTTTGCCTCCAAAAAAGCCAAGAATTCCTTCCTCTCTCTTTCCTTCCCCCCTCCCTTCCCGAGACATTCTAAACTAAACATATACAATTCTTTCCCACATAACACTCTATCTGTGCCTACAATGATTACAAGTTGCGAATTCCAAAACAGCCTGGAAAATATATAGCTAAAATGACCAGCTATATGTCTAAAAATAAAAAAAATATAAGGTACCATGTCAGCCTCACACTGCCAATTTATACTGTGAAAGTCTGGAAACTTTAAAATTCAGCTCACAAACTGAACAGTCATGAAACACTACACTAGACCAGGTATTTTTAAAACATATTTAAGCACATAACATCTATTAATTCTATGCCTAACGCACATTTACTGATGACCCCAGACACTTTTAAAGAGCACCGTCTGTGTTTCTAACTGGTTTACAATTTGTAAACTTATTTCCATGGTTCTAAGACTTCTGGAAGGCCTCTGCATATGTATATGTGTGTGCATGACTGTGTGTGCACTTACATCCATGACAGAGAGGAATAAGGAGACGCACATTTTTCCAGCATAACAAAACAGGCATAACAACATGTCAAAGTCTTTGACAGAATGCAAGGGAGTAAGAACAGGGATGCAATTAGTTTTACTTTCTTGTTGGACAACTCGAAATTTAAAAATTTAAGGATTATACTACAATCAAAAATACAGTTTATCTGAGAGTTCAAGGATCACCAGTGAGGTTGCCACACACTTGTGTCCAAATTCTTCTGCTATTTCCTCTGAAATGTCATTTTACATCCTTATACCATTTTTTTTCCTGTCAAATAAGCCCATGAGATCTAAATTGGCCTCAAATTAATGTCTCTCTAACCAGCAACTATACTGTCAAGCTGATTGGTTGATGCAGTTAGTGGTTCTTTAGCAAATAGTTCTTCCATAATCCTAGCTACTGTATGTTTCATTGGGGTTTTTTTGGTGTTTTGTTGTTTCTTTTTTTCTAAAATCAGACAGACCTTAAAGAAGCAGAATAAAAGACACACATGCTTGCATGTACACATATCCCTCATACTCTGATTTGCCAGAAGAAGTGGATTGGCCCAAGTTCAAGAGACATTCTTGAAGCAGAAGCTCTTTTAATCACATTTCATAGAGCTGAAAAGCCAATCCAAGCATGTAAGTAAGTGAATACTACCAGAGGTTTTTAATCCAGATAAAACCCCTTCCTTAAAAGAACTGAAAAACCTGATGAAATACAAAGGAAAATGCACATCTCTAAAGCACGAGCTACTCTCACCAGAAGCCAGAATTTTTACTTCCATTCAGGCCCACATTCGCTACTAAAAATGATACATACTTCTGATGTTGTCAAGGAGGTTTTGAGATCCAAGAATCAGTACCACTGCAGACTAAGTACCTTCAACCACCTGACCTGGTGAAGGATCCTGAACTGCTTCATTCATGTGTCTGGAGACTGCGACTGCTTAAGTAAGAACCAGAGACAAAACAGGGAGGTTCAGATTTTCCCAGCTAACAAATTTTCTTAGCTACCTTCCAGACAGTCAATGTTTTATAAATGATGGCTTCTTTTTCATTGTCTTTTCAATAACCAGTAGCTAGATATTAAAATACATGGACTGCTAGGTGTCTTGTTGGTGTACAGAGACAATAAATTAGTTTTATATTACACCACACACCTTTCGTCACCCAACTCCCCGATAATCCCTGCTAAGAAGCAGACATGAATGCATATATTAGACAAGTTGTACATCCATCCAACCACCCATCCATCCATCCACCCACCCATCCATCCATCCATCCATCCATGCACTTTTGGGAAGTACCTGATTTTTGATAGGAAGCCACAGTGTATCCCTGGAATCCTCTGAACTAGTCTCTCTCTGCATTCTGAAAATAAAATACATCTTCAAACTAGGAATAGGTCTCACACCTTTGTAACTTTTCTCCATCCTATAGTTCTACCTTCACACATAAAAGTCAACAGCAATAATTATTCTGTACTATGGACCAACTATACCTAGAGAAAAATGTCCTTGTTACATTCACAATAGAACAATAACCATGAGGTGATCTTCAAACTAGATAGAGATTGTATTGGCATGGATGAAAAATGAGTGATAACAAGAAGAAAAAGGTGAAGTTCAGATCATGACTTGCTTGCACAAAAGGAAATGTAGAATAGTTCTTTAAGAAAATTGATATAAATGTGAAGTTTTAGGAAATACAGATAAATGGCAATGATTCTAACTATACACTTTCTAGTCTCTCACACTTTCTTTGTGTTACCTCCTCCAAAATGTTTCTCTAAGTCTCCTCTCTATGCTATGCTGCAGAGACCATAGTGTAACCATAAATAAGGAGGCAGAGGTTTAAATTAGTTGCAGAAGGTGAAGGGAAGCCAGTAGAGATTTGAAGAGGAGCCATCCTATAAATGTGTGGCAACACTTGTCTGTTTTAAAAGTCATCCTCTTGCTGTTCACATTTGTGTTTAATTTGCAAACAGTAGGCGGAAATTTGGAACTTGTAGACTTTCAATTCCTCCTGATGCACTACATGTTTTAACTAGGAAAACACTTACTCATATTGACAGTGTCTTCCTAAGCTTAAGGTCAAAAAAAAAGTGCTGAAGGAGATGCCAATGAGAAACATGGGTGCTTTAGCCTATAGACAGACTCCAAACTTTAAGCTCCAAGGAGTGTTCCAGGAACTATTTTTAAGATGACTAGACTGACTGTAGCGCTTAAAAATCTTGATAGTATGGCATTTAGCATGTACTCAACTACCGTTTTGCACATTTTCATAATGATACAGAACCTCAGTTATTATATTTTGGATAATTTTCTTTACATTAATTTTATTTCAACTGCTTTTCTATTTGTTTCTTTTTCTTTTCTTTTTTTTTTTTTTTTTGTTTTAGCAGCATAGTTAAAAAAGTCAGCTTCCATCCTCAGTTTTAGCTTACAGTTATGTAAACTTCCTCTTCCCCTAAACACAATACAGTACTTCAGAACTATGGGTTTGTTCTTTCCTGCACTACTATCCACTCCTAGCAAGCTTGCAGTGTTGGTGGAAGGAAAGACATCACCTGCATGAAAGTGCCTGTCCTACTAGTTAGCTATTGCAAGCCAGTTCCACAGTTTTCTCTTTCAGAAGTTCTGCTGATGCCATTAATCATCTAGCTTATCTAAGCTGATAAGCCTAAACACAAAATCCAACTCAGGAATTCCTTATACCTTGGCTGCTGGAAGCTGAGGGCAAAGTAAGGGAAGCGTACTTCATTTTCCAGTTCCTTATGGAAGTTATTCCCTAATGATCCATTGCTATGATATACAGACAAGAAAGCATAGTCTAGAAAGGCCTGTGGTCTGTCGTGCTATAGATGCTTTAAAGTATAAACTCCATTGCCCCTTAATTAGCTTCCAGTCACCAGAGTCTTAGAAGTCTATACAGGATTACTTTTCTAATAAAAGAAACTGAACAGTAAAAAGAATCTAAAAATAATGGTCTTCAAGACTTTTTTTGCATTTATTAAAAAAAGCAAACCAAATGAAAACCAATAAACAAACCAAACCCTCAATTGTTATTTTCCTTTCATGTTAGACAAAATATAGTAAGAAGCACAAATCTAATCAAGTAGATTGACTTCTAAACAGACACCTAAATTTTTAGGAAGATTGTGTGTTGGACTCACAGCCCTACCAGAAAACCAGTGCAATGGGACTTTGGAGTATATTTATTAACTCTTCAAAAAATATCTTTTCTTTTGGACTGAGACTAAGCGTTACGAATTTAGCACCAAAGCAACTGCTTTACAGCTATGGTAGTTTTGTTCATAGAGCTGCAGCAGTAACTCCGCTGTTATGTCTTCTTCTCCACTAGGAAAATGGTTGAAAAGATTTAGTGGTTAAAACACAAATTAGATTAATTTTTAATAATGCATTTGAGTACTGTGTTACCAGTCTCTGCTATCAGAGATACATATGATATATGCATCCCAAATCTTTTCTGATAGAAAGTTTCAGAGAGCTGGAAGTTGCAGTCCAGACTCCAGCTTAGGATATTCTTGTGTCACAACACAGGCAAAGTAAAGATCTCCCAGGTCATCATGAAGCCAGAACAAATCAATTTTGAGTGCAGTACTGTCACCGTCACACTTCAGGATACCAGCCAACTCATTTTCACCAGATTCTTGGTATCTGCAGTGAAGGGCAGACATCAGGAAACACAAAAGACCTACAGCCTTGCTTGTATGTACGGGCTTGCTTGTACAGCATTGTATGTGGACATGGCTGGAAAAAACAAGTCAAGGAGGCACAAGCACTATCTGCAAGTCAAGACATGACCTGGCAAATAAGCAGCCACATGCAAGAGAGAAGAAACTTACGTGCTTTAGAAGAGCTTCATTGGCTAAAGGATAGAGGCTGTGCCACTTTCCTTTCTGAACACCTAAATGTAGCATCATCTGAACATGAGCTCAAACCCTTTATATATGATTCTTCCAGCTTCTACCAAATGAAGATGTTTATTTTCTTCAACATCTCCCTTTCCTCTGTTTTTACATCTGGCAATGAGATAAGTGGGCCTGGTCCAAACGTCACTTCTGATAGTTCTCTCTATAAACACTTGGACTAAGCAACTGTGATCAAGTTTTGGTATGTTTAGCCTACTTATAAGCAGAATCTGAGATTTAGTAATAAGCAGTGATCTGAGGAGAAAGAAAGAATCACTGTGAAATGAGTTCTCTTTCCTCTTGTGCTCCTTGTTTGACACTGGTAAGAAATTAAGCAGAGGTGAATTCTTAATTAAGTAATGAATTAGTACATATATCTGGAACTAGCATTTGGATATAGAGTAGAAAAAGCATATTTCAGTATCAAGCTTTGCTTAAGAATTTTTCTAAAGGAAAATATGCTTTTGTTAACTAATAATTAGGTAATAAGTTTACAGGAGAATAGCAAAACTTGTTTTTAAGGAGCAGAGACGGAAAAAGACATGTTTTGCACAGAAAGAAAAGATTTTGAAATAGGAGGTACTTTTAAACCACAGTCTATTGCACTGTAATGTCCAAGGCAGCACATATTTCATTTGACTTGAAATAACTGTAAAATATAAATCGCTGTATCTTATATTGCTCTTTACACTCATAGATCTCAAAGTAAGCTACAAAAGATAAATATTCAAACTTCATAGATGACTAGTGCTAATAGTTCAGTAGTTTGTTCAGTGTTTGTAAATTATTGGCAAATCGAGGAAAAGGGTACTTGTTCTTAATTCAAAACCAGTGTTCTATATACTAGAATATTCCACTTGTCCCTGGATTTTGTACTCAAAAAGAACTCCTTAAATGCCTGTATCTTACCCTTATTGTTATTGATGCATTTTCAGCATTGTCGTACTTAAGCAGATTTACATTATTTAGAAATACAGCAATCCTCCAGAAGGTAGGTTTGAGACAATAATCCCATTTCTAGCCTTGGACACAGATTAGTTACTATCAAAGCATCCAATGTGGAAAATCAAAGACAATTTTTTTTTGCAGTTCTTGAAATTACTTCCCTGCCAGCAAACAGCTGCTTCCTGACATACATCTTTCTGTTTCTGAGATTCTTATTTTATCAATACTGAACAACACTAGGTAAAACTACCTGGAACAGGACTGGATCAAGATCAAAAGCATATTGGAAATCATTATGGCTTTATAACTGTGTATAGATTGAAAAACAGTGTGATCATAACAGTATATTCCAGATAAATTAATCTTGAAAATTTCAGAGCTTTTGATCTTAAACTATTCACTTAATGCAATTATGCAAAGCGTATTACCATGTTAACAGTGCAGGCCATATGTCAAAATGTTAAAATAGCTCAGAAATACAGACAGCACGTTTATAAACTCACGTATATTTTTATCTTTATGATCTTACCTATAGGATTTTAGACATATTAGAATGAATAACAAATTTGAGTAATCTTCAACAAACACATAATTGCCAAAAAAGCAAAAACAGAGAAGAAAAACAAAATGTAGGTATTAAGGTGAAAATGTCAATATTCATAAAACTGCTGTTGTGTTGATTTACCCAAGCTATGTCCTAGACATTTTGAAAATATTTTGAATCATAGCATCCATCAATATTAACTGTAAATTCAGCACTGGAGTGCACTTGGCAGAGGAAAAAGCACATGCAAAGAAACGGCAAACTGAAAATATACAAATGTACTTTGACTACACGTATTGGGGAGAAAGTTACATGCAAAAAATCTATACAGTTCTGTTCACAAGCTTTGAGAACATCTGTTAAGCAGGATGATTTAGGTGTACCCAGCAAATAAACTCTGTGTTAATTATGCACATTTTCCCCATTATATTATGGATCAGGATTAAACTTTTGTCTGTAAATATGAGCCAGACGATTTTAGAGTTAATAGGACATGCATATCTTCAAGAAATCATAGACATTAAACACTAAAACATTCAATTTTTTTAAAATTTGAAGAAGACCTTCAAGCAGGAAGAAAAAAAAAAGAAAGAAGAATTCTGTGTCCACTGGAACAAGAAATTACAGGTTAAAAATTATTATGCTGCTTTTGTAAAATTTTCCAAGGTTTGCAAAGTATGAAGGAAATATCTTGCCTATTATATAGTACCATCAAACTGTGGAGTGAAATATGGAAAACTGTTAAATTTACGAAGGCTCTCTGGTATCAGTCAGCACACACTGCATTTTTTAATATTTATGTCAAAAAGTGTGTCTACTTCTGCTTTTATTATTTTAACACAAAAAGTGGTAGTGGATATGTGACATGTCTGCAGCATTGCCTGTATTGGCCTCCATAAACGACTGTTAATACAGCTTTCATAATCTTTTTCAGAAGGCATTGATCTTTTGTTAATAAAGTAAGAAAGAAATTTTGGAGTGTTAATTTTCACCAGAAAAATTAAAGACCTTTTTTCTTAACTTATTATACAGTCTAAGATCTCAAATTTGACTTCCAGAGCTACCTATGAATTTTTTGTATATTAAGTACAAATGACTTTCATCAGCAGATCAAGAGGTTTTTAATTAATTTTTCATAATAAGCAGGTTTAATACTGAATGTTGTAAAAATACTTAGGAAGAAAATTTGGCTTCTATTTGCCTCTAATAGACTAAGTTTACTTAGCTGCAACTCCTTTGAACTCAGTGGTTTCACTTTAGCTTAATTGTTATGCAAATCAAGGACCCTTGTCTAAAGATCAGTGAGAGATATTTATAAGTTCATAATAACATAAACATTTTTCTTTCTTTATAAATACTACACATAAAACCTCATATATACACTCCAACTAACAATCTAATCCAAAGAGGTGTTTCTGTTGTTGCATGCTGGCTTTAAACCATCACAACTGCAGCAATTCTAGTGGTGTAAAATTGAAGAATTTAGTCTGAAATATTGAGGTAAAAAATTAAGTACTTTTTCCAGGCTTCGTATAATAATGCAAAACAAATCACAGGAAAGCTTACGGCAATGTGCAGGTCAGATACACAGAAGATAACCAGTTAGTAATTTGTCACCTTCTCCAATTCCCGCTCTTTCTGTTTAGTATTTTCCTTCTCCTTTTCCTTCTGTATTAATTCAGATTTGGTTACTGTGGTTGAGAGAAGTCACAGAGAACGGATTTCCAGAAGGCTGGTAACCTGATGTCATCCAGTACAGGAAAGACCATTAGCAGACCTGATATTTTGTTCTTTTGTCATGAACGCTACCAGAGCTTGCCTGCATAATTGTATGGCTGGTGTTTATAAAATCTTGTCCCATGAATGGTAATTGACATTTTGAGATTAAACAGATGTGGTTTTTGAATTTTAGTTAATGATAGACTTAAAGTCAGTGCAGAAATGAACAGGACTTAGAAACACTACAAAATGTTTATATCTGTTGTTACTTTTCCTCAGCATCACAATCAAGGTATTGCTACCACCATCCTTTCTGCAGTTGCAGAAAAAAGGCCACAAAATTTTCAGTACATATCTCTATCCTGACCTCATCAGTATAAGACTATCTTTATATCTATGCTAATTTATTAACAGAAACAAAAATAAATATAAGTTAGTGTTTCTTTACCCTCAATTTCTCATTAAATGTTTATGTTTTCAGATAGAAAAACCCTTCTGATAAACATTAAATAATCCCTTTGAAGATTAGTTGTCCATCTGTTTTGTTGACTCAATCTGACCCTTTTTAAAGTCAACTGCAAAAGCCAAGAAAACTTAAACATGTCTTTCTCTTTCAAGATTTCTTTTTTATTAGTTCATATCAGAAATTAATATCCATAATTATGGAAGCATAACGTCTACCATAATAAATGTTTAAGCAGGGGGGTTTCTTTCATAGAATCATAGAGTCATAGAATGGTTTGGGTTGGAAGGGACCTTAAAGATCATCTATTTCAACCCCCCCTGCCATGGGCAGGGACACCTTCCACTAGGCCTGGTTGCTCAAAGCCCCATCCAGCTTCACCTTGAACACTACCAGGAATGGGACATCCACAAGGTCTCTTGGCAACCTGTGCCAATACCTCACCACTCCCACAGTAAAAATTAGTTCCTAATATTGCATCTAAATTTACCCTCTTTCAGTTTAAAAACAATGTTTCTTGTCCTATCACTACTCTCTGTGATAAATTGTTCCTCCACACCTTTTCTTCAGGCCCCTTTAGGTGCTAGAAGGCTGCTGTAAGATCTTCCCAGAGCTTTCTTTTCCCCAGGCTGAACAACCCCAATCCAGTCTGTCTTCATAAGGAAGGAAGGAGGAGGTCTATGTCTTTCTTTACCGTATTTTTTTTTTTCCTTTCCCCCCCTGAAAACTTGTACCTAGGACCCAACAAGTAAGTTTAGCATCTGGATCCCTAAAGCCTCAGCCAACCCTTTCATTGCAGAGGTGATCTGTATCACATGTCTGAGAACCAGTTAACAGAAAAAAACCTGAGCAGCACAGTTAAGCTCCTCCTAGAAGTCAAGCACAAACAGATTAAAAAAAAAAAAATCCACAGAAAGATATTGTAAAAGTTTCTTTTTAGGAAAAGCATTTGTAAAATACTAAAATATTAATAATTCCTTACTGCAAGACTAAGCAAGAGCTCAAATGTTCATTGCCTTTAAAAGGGATCTAACTTGTCCCAGTAAGGAGAGGGATCCAGTCCAAAGAGACAGGGATTAGCTTGACACCGTCCATGTATGAGGTGATATTTTCTCAAATGTGTAATCTCTTTATGGAGACCTCTAGATTATCAAAGGTTTTAAAGATCAAAACCAACATGAAGGAATATGAACAGTTCAATGAGGTATAATTTTAACCAATGAAAAATATAGGTCTGGCAAAGACATTTGGGTTGAGTCAAGAATTACATTAGAAGGGAGCTGCAACAGTTCTGAGTCCTGGCCTATGAACTTTCCAGTACAACTATGATCCAAGAGGTCACTGAAAGAAACTCATCATAATATCTTTAATTATTACCTTATTTCTTCATTGGAGATCCAGAAACCTCCAGTCATCTATCTTATTTTCAATTTCACCCATGCTGAATCCCTGTTTAGCATTTATAGCAGCAAGGTTCAGGAGATTTAACACTCATAGCAGATAGGTTCATATGGCCACTGGCAACATGCCATCTCCCTACTTCCCTCTCTGAATCCATAAAGAGGTTAAGTAAACAGAGTCAAAAGGGGTCCTTGTCACCCTAAATAGCATCTGTGAAATGGACTCTGATGGAATTATGAAACTGTAGTCAATCTTTCCTACCAATCACTGCCATATCTGCAGTTTCTCATGGTCACAGATACAGACATCTGAAAGACCAAAGACTACTGAGTCACACTTCCTATCAACAGGAGATTATAAACCAATACAGAAATGTAATCTAAATACTGTCTTCACTGCAAACGCTTTATCTCATACAGCTTACAATCAATACAGCAAGTCAGCATGAATTCTAAACACTGTGTGAACAACAGTATTAACTCCAAATGCCCTTCTGACAGCCTTTAACTACGCAGTTGAAGGTCAATGAACTCTGGGGATTCCAAGCTAATTCCTGTATTGTTTTAGCACTTCCTTTATTATATTAATTTCACCTTTCCCTGTGTAATTTGCTCCTTCTTTGCCCCTTCTGAGAAATGTTATTCAAAAAGCTGGAAGGAGATACTGATTTATCGATTATAAGAACAAAGTTATTATAATGCTAACACGAAGGGACAGACAGGCATTGCCTCTTTTGATAACAGACCTGCTGTTTTCCTCTTTGATAATGGACTGAATTTAGCACATGGGTCCAACTTGTTATTGTGACCCGGAAACTTTCAGGAACTCTAAGAACAATACCAGTTGATTTGCCAAAAATTGAAAACACTAATGTAGACTCAAGGATCCTTGAAGATACAATTCTGGATAAAAGACCCAGGCTGATAACTGTGTAGTACCCAGTCCTTTTTAATTTTTTATATTTTATTGCCTAAGGTCACTCTTATACTAAAGATAGTCTGCAAGAACAGCGTAATTAAATATCGTGAAGAAATAGAAGGAAAGGCCATAGAAAACAGACGTAAGATCAAAGTCTTTGCTGTATCCACATGTTTTTGAAGTGGCTATCTCCACATCAAGTTTGACAAGTAAGCATGCGTCATCATTTTATCTACAGGATATAAATCTCTAAAAAGGAAAATTTCCATGCATTTGTTGGTGTTCTTAGGGTTGATACAGCAGTATTTTAGGATGGCTGATAGATGGCAGAATGAAGTAAAAGAGAAAACAAGTTAGAAATTAGCAATGATTGCATCTCCACAGGGGGTCTTTCTGTGGCCTGAAGCCCTGTTCCAGTCCCTGGCAGCACAAGCTCCATGTTTTTTTGCCCAGCATGTGCAGTTCAGATACACTCACTGCTTCTGTTGTGGAAATTATGAATTAAAACAAGGCTTAATATTCTTATACAAAGGAATGTTTTCATGTTCACATCTAACTTTGTCACCAAGAAGATTAGGAGATATGTGGATGAAGGCCATTTTAAGTCCACTCTTTTTACTTACAGACATTTGAAAGTTCATCTTCAACACATGCTCAGATTTCAGATGTATAACATTGTTTGTCAACTTTGCTATGTGCTTTTCTAGAGAACTTGGCTTTTCTCATCTGTTTCTGATTTTCTTACACTCCCTGAGATGAAAGATGAACAGCAAATTCTCTGACTTCAAGTGTCAGATTAAAGGTTCTTTTCACTCTAATTATTTTCTTATTTACCTATATAATTCAACTTTAAAAACCAAACCCAACATGTTCTATACTACTAGTTATTGTTAGTCTGTGAAGCTCTGGTGTTAGCAAAAGGTATTGTAAATCAAAACCAATATTATTCACCAATATCATTTTAATAATATTCTTTATGTTTAATGTGCTTCACAAATATCCATCCTAATTAATCAATGATGATTACTGAGCCAATGAGAAAATGTCAGTATTTTGCACTCAGGTCAGAAGGAAACAAATATCTGTCACACTATTAGAAACCACATTTCCAGTAGTAATACCTGCTATGCAAATCTTGCTCAGGAGAATCTCATGTTCTTTCTGTGTTATCCCTGTACATTGCACAATGAAAATCTTTAGATAAAACTTGAATACCATTGTGGTCATGCCACATGAATGGGATCCCTGTGTTTTGCAACCTGCAATTCAGTTGCTAGTGTCATCTGAGAACTATCAAGGACCACTCTGCTGTATGTGCTTCAGTATGCAGTAACACCATTGCATATTAGCCATAGTTCATTATTTGTTCTATACCATGTTACCAGATTTTGCAGATGATTTAGTCTTCTATTTTCCTCTATTCCAGATGGTTTTATTTGTACTTTTATAGATTTTCCTCCCATCCCCAGAAAAACTTTCCGTTACCAGTGGAAATTAAAGACTGTAAATACTCCAGAGAAGAAAGCATAATACTTTGGTTAATGCATGGGAGTAGGAGGCAAGAGATCTAGATTCTATTCCCAGCACTGGTATAAATCTTATGTAATTTTAACACTTCATCTTCACCTTTCTCTGCCTTAATTTCATTGCCAGTAAAAGAGGACAATAATCTTTTCCTCCTAAATTCCCCTATGTTTCAGTAATAAATTCACCAATGTTTTTAAGGCTGATTCTAGTCTAGGAATGAATTTCCAGCATAGCTGTGGCAGTAGAAATGCATGGTGATGGAGAGCAGTTTGTATTTGCCAAAAAAAAAAAAAAGATAAAAAGTATCCACTGTGGTGTAGTAGCAACACAGCAGATTTCTCTGAATGAAATACATAACATTACCGAATAAACTGCAGGTGGAAATTTTTGCTCTTCAGAAGACTCATGACTACAAAAAACTTTCCAAAATTGCTAATGCCTAACCAACAGAAGAAAACAGAACAGCAAAATTTTCAAGTGCTTCGAGTTCCTCAGAAGAGTAGCTATTCTTCTGATTGGTTGGTTTCAGCACAATTACTAGTGAATTGTAGCATCCTCTGAATTTCTAAACTGAAATTTAGAAATTTCTAATCCTCACAGGGATGGTGAGGATACTATACAAAAAAAAAAGGAAAACCTCTGAGGCTGAGAATTCTCTTGTACCACCTTATGTTTACTTTCCTTGCCTCTCATACTCAAGAGGCTCCTTTTTTCTGTGTACTGTGGGGTTTTTTTGATTTCTGTTGCCATTCACTTTTTTTAAGGAAAAAAAAATATTCTGTTTAGTTACAGATCTTTCCAAACACCTCTATTCACAATTTGAAAAGTGTCTTAAACAGCTATTCAGTGAGCTACTGTTCAGAAAATTCCTGACTTGGCTTAGCGTGACCACCTCCATTTCCGAAAAACAAAACAAGTACTCATCACTCTGGGCACAGACTAACCAGCTTTTTTGCAGGTGATGTTTTAAGTTACTTTCCAATGCCTAAGGGGAATTTTCAGAAAACAGCTGGCTCCAGGTTTAACATTGTAATACCTCAAAGCAGTGCATGCCTATTTTGAATGCACACTTACAGCACATTCTGGGCTAGGTTCATTTCAGTCCTGCAGTACATGCCCATTTTAAGTATGTCCAGCATGTCAATTCACTACCTTGCAGGCTTGCTGTGAGTAGTGATAGTGATTAAAGCTGTCAAAGGAGCCCTGATCCCATCAAGTCTAGCCGAACAGATGGCAGATCTACAACTAGCCCTGGAGGAGGGAAACTGAAAGCACCACATTTTGTGAACGCATATGTGTTTCCATAGTGCCCCACCCGCTGAGACAGACAGAATATATTGAACAGATTTGTACATCTTGATCCCTGCTTCAACAAACCTTTCCCAGTCCAAAGGAGGCAATGACCACAACAGAAAATGAATCCTGAATATGAAATATTAGCACTATACATTCCGGAGAATGATGTTATTAAAATTTCCAGCTGTATAAATGCAGCTACTAATCACTCCCAAATTAACCTTATGCCAGCTAAATTATTATGACTTCCTGAGTAAATTAAATAGTTATTAGTTCCACAGTCTTGATATAGAAAGCGGCATTCTGAAAAGAAGAATATGTTGAAAAACGCTGGTTTCAATTTATAAAACAGTTATGAAGAAAAAAAAATAAATTTCTTTTACTTGATTACAAAAGCAAAGCCACTTCGCAGTATAATCTCCCGGTAATTGTCATAATATGTCATAACTTTAAGACAAAGCTAAGCTGCCTTTCATCTTCAAACAGCTAAGAAAGCAGAAGGTAAGTGGTGAGGTCATGGAATCTTTTCCCATATTCCACTAGAGAGCAGTATTCTTTTGTACAAAGCAGGTAGGTTATCCTCTGCAAAGCACAATGTGGGGAATCTATCTCTCACTGAAGAAGCTTCTGTGGTCATTATGCTTATTCTGTAGCATCAGATGTTCCATACTAACTGTGGAGGAAACATCCACGTCAATAGTTTCTTAGCTGTATTACTTGATGTGAGTAGTTTCTTGTAATTTTTTTCTTTTTTTTTCTTTTTTTTTGTTGTACCTTTTTCTCTGGAAAGAAAAAAAAAAGTAAAAGATGCAAATTGCTAACTAATGGACTTTGTTTCCAAGAAGGAATTCCTTTATGTCTTCATTTAAGCAAGACTGTAATCATCTGTCTAATAATAGAGCTGCAAAATTTTTAAAATTAAGATGGTTGTAAATCAGAAGAATTTGAACATCTTTAGCTGTACTAGATTTAATAACATATAAATGTGGTGGTAAACTGTTTGAAAAGAGTAAATGGGAATGAAAATCCCTGCAGCCACAAAAATCTAGAAAGGAATTTTTATGTTGCACTAAAAATATAGTACTAAAAATATAGCCCTACAGGCAATTTGTTAATACCTGTTTTACAGATGACTTGGCAATAGAAGACACATAAAGAAGTCTCTCCTTTGAAAATGCAGAATATACAAATGTTTTTGTTTTATAAATGTGTTTTGAACCTCATGTCTTGATCACATGTGAACAGAAATGGGAAAACAAATAGTATTAGGCTGCCTTAGTTGCTTGATAAGCATAAAACTCCTGGGTAATCCATTTACTTTTCTCCTGAGAAGGAAATGAATATGTCTGTCAGGCAGCTGTGTTCAATTGTTTTTTTCAGGGTAAAGGTTTGTTTCTGGTGCCAATCAGCAACAACTGGAGTGTTTCTCGCCCTTTAGGGATCACAGAACCATTTTTATCCAATTATGCTTAGGGGTTCTTCCCACCTCCAGCATGCCATTACTGTTTCTGCTTTCACACGATCTTGAGCTCTAGTCACAGGCAACAGAAACTGTGGGCTGGGGGCCAGGAGGGAGGGAAAAAGCTGATATTGATATAACAGCAAAAAGCAATCCACTTCAGAGCAGAGGCAACACTAAAAGCTGCATGGTGTGTGCATTTTGATGCAAGCAGCTCTGTGTTTTTTCACTAGGGCTTAGGGTATTCACTGCTGTGCTCTGTGATTTGGCAGCAACTCTATAGGGCGATAAACTAGATTTCTTTCCATAAATATCCCAAGCTCCCACAGAGAAAACAAATCGAGGCAACACAAGACTGATCAGTCTTTATTAGTTGATAACAGATAATTTAGTTACTTGAGAGAGTCAAGTGTGTTGGAGAAGCAAAGCCAGCACCTCCCTCAGTACCTAGCAGCTTGAGAGAAGATTAGGTCAGGACTTTTCAGTCCCACAGTCACTTAACAGCACTTACCAAAAAACCTTTCCTGAGCTGCTAGATCCCTCCATCATCCCTGCAGCCTCCCCAGGTATGAAAATTTCCCATTGCCAGGTGTGTAGAGCTCTTAGTAAATTCCTGAGCTTCCTGTGAATTCCCTCTTTGGAAAATGGGCTCTGATATCCTCCAGGCCTGTGCAAAGAAGCCTAGATTCAAAATACACATGGAGTTCACAAAGCAGAGGGCTAAAACGTGTGTGAGCATTCAGACAAAGGGTAACAGTTAAGAACGTATATTCATGTGGCACAGGTCTCTCTGAAAACATGAGAATAACACTTGAAAAGTAACCATTAAGGAAAAAAAAGATGTATAAAAGCTAATCGTAGTGGTCACTTTTGTCCAGTGTTCAGCCTCTGTAAGTCTATCCTGGGCTTAAGAGTTTTGTATATAAATACACCATCATGCAGCCATTTACATTGCAGCTTATGCTCAGCTACCTACTAAAGCAACATGAGTGTTTATGGCTGCGCCTTAGTAAAGGAAATTTGACCATCTGCTATTCCTTGTTGCATGTTATTGGAGTTTTGCTTTGCCTCTGACAAAGGGTGAATTAAATTTATTTTCTTCTTACTTTTTCTGTTATTACACTACTCTGCTAATCCTTGTAATCTAAGGGATTGGAGCAAAAGAAATGGGATGGAATAAATTTTTAACATTTGCCCATTAGGGTATTTAAAAATGGAAAGTGCTTCTCCAAACATGAACAATATATTACAGTTGGATTACGGGCAAGTGAAAACATTTCCTTTTCCATTAGGGATTCCAGATTCCGCTTCTATTACACAGGCTTCTGACTTGCAGTATCAGTCCTTCACAAGAGAGGAAGTTTGTATGCAGACAAATATACTTTACGTTTGTCTGTGTGGATGTCTTACATTCATTTGCTCTTCCTCGACTCACTTACCGAAGTTGATGGATTCTTTTCTTCTTCATTAAATACGCAAGAATCCCATTAGTTTTGGATCCCATTAATGCTGATAAATCACTTGTAACTTGACAAACCTGCTAATAATTTTACAAAAATGCTGTATTGCTTTAGCCAAAATTATGATGTGTGGGCCTTTGCATTCGTGATGCAAGCATGAAAACTCACTGGCCTCCTCTGATCAGGACCAGATGTTTGTTCACCATTTTTGTGATCAAATTTTAAATAAAAAAAACCCAGGCAAATAATTTTCTCTACAACTGGCACCCAGCCTCAAGAGGCAGGGAAGAAATAAGACGTCAACAAAATTTTAGGCTTTTCTATCAAGTTTAGTGAGACCAGTATTGATCATATTAGTTTGCAACCCTACTTAATATGATATTGCTCAGGTTAGAGAAAGAATGTCTGCAACAAAGGATGAGCATGGATGTCTGAATACTAAACCTTGTTGCTTCATATGGTTTTCTATAGGATTCTGCCTCATATTTTGTTTTGTTTGTTTTGGTTTTGCTTGTTTGCTTAAGAAAGTGTTGTTCTCCATGAGTTCTGATTCCTTAAAATTAACATTGAAAATATCTGTGTCTTTTTCTTTTTCCTTAAAAAAAGAAGTGATGTCAAAATAGCTGGAACTATTCAGCTGGAAAATACTTGAAGATGTATGAAAATATAATAAAAATTCATGTCATACATTATGTTATATATAATATTGATTCTCCAGAAGTTCACAGGTTCTGATTCAGTGATAAACCTTATAACTTTAAGCATATAAACTTTGTCTTATTTAAAAGACATACATTTAAAAAGAGACATACATTTAAAAAGAGACAAGTATTTAAGTATCCTTCTGCTTTTCTTTATGCTCCTGCTGTGTGACTTTTCTCAACAAACATACTAACTGTACAAAGTAATTAAAAACTGCTCACACACATGTAGGCAGACATGTAACAGCATCAGAATGAGACACACAGATGATATATACAAGGTACAGAATACTCCAGACACTGCTAATAGTAGTTTTCGTCTTTAGTGTGATTGAAATCAATGGGAGATAGCATTAATAGAAGCAAGGCGCACCTTTAAAGTAATGGCATTAGAAGGGTGTAAACATCAAAAGGGCAAGCATTTCTTGCCAGTAAAATACCATTTGATGAGCAACAGGATGGGAATGAATGTGTTGTATTCCTGCAGGCAATGATGTCCTGCTGGAATAACCATGGCCCAAATAAGACTGGGTTGGGTTAAAGCTCTTGGTCATAACTAAGTTATCTGGGAGGAGAAGATGGAGAAGGATTCCCTGATGAGCAGGTGACAGAGCACTCCAGAGATGAACAGCAGCCAGAGAAAGCAGGGTTTGCTGGTGGGAGCCTTTATTAGCCTGTTTGTATGGGTGGTACTAGATCTACTAGTATAATCCTCCTCTGCAGAAGCTGAGCTCCATGTGGGTTTTTTAAATTCTCCATTTCCTGCTTATCACTATAGAATGAGAACTCCAGGTGATGGAATATATAGGAATATATATCACATATATGATCCTGCTGTGATAGAGGTTTATTCAGTTCCAAAGTTTTATGACACATAAGTAAGCCAGTAATACGGTAACAGAAGATAATTGTTCCATTGCTCTTGTAAGTAGAGGGTGACTGAGTCAATACAGAGCTATTTAAACCATTTCTCTCACGGGGCAACAGATAGATAGATTTTATCCTGTGCATCTCTCATTCTCATTTGTTTCATAAGGAAAAAATCCATCTTCTTTGTTTCTTGGGTCACGTATATTTATATCTGTCCGACAGAAACAGAAAGCAAAAAAATTAGCAAGCAGTGCAACAGACTAGAAGCTCACTGAAAATAAAAATCAAGATCCTGTTGGAAAAGCATCTTATCTTTGTTCAGTGCAGTAGAAAGTCTTCAGGATTTCAAGCTGACGAAGGCAAGAAGAGCATCATTCTTGTTGCTCTTAGAAAACTGTGCTCTTAAACATAAATTTAAAATAGGTGAAGGATTTCCTCACTTACCAGTGAAATTGTCCTTTTCAAAGAAGCTATCAAAAAGAGAGGAGAAACGAGGGGTAGCTGCCACTGTGTCATCTAAAAGATAACAGCTTATCAACCTACTGACTCCTGTATTTTCAGAATTTATATTCAAATTGCTGATTCCAGGACCTTCATCCTGTACTTCTCAATGATGTGTAATAACCTGTTCAGCTGCAAGAGCTAAAAGGCAGCATGCAGATTACAATTCATTTAAGGGTTGCTAACTTTACAACTCAGGACCGTGAGCTCGATTTTTAATTTATAAGATCATCACTTTTGTTACTTTTTAAAATAAAATTTCACAGGGGAAGTGACCAGGTCTCTATTAAATGATATCCTAATGTTTATTTCAGAAAGCCAGCAAAATTAATTTGGAACACGCAAATTTCTTTCTTTTGCAAGAGAGAAATTTATATTAGATAAAAAGAAAGCAGTTGAACAAGCAAAACAGGTTCCTCAGTAAAATGCTTTTTAAGAAAAGCATAATTAAATATGAGCTTTAATACCTGAACAAAGCAGTCTTTGTTCTAAACTGCATGTCATAATTGAACCACTTATCAGAGCTCATACATTTGTGTGAGAACTGTGTTGAACATGCAGTTCTGTTGTTCTGTTCTGCTGTTCTGCAAATTCACTATTGAGACTTTGTAAAATGATGCAACTAATACATCCTGTTGGCTTTATAATGTGGGGAAAATGAGACTATTTTTTATAGCTCTGTGTTTACAAACTATTTTTTATAGCTCTGTGTTTACTGTGCATGACCTAATGCTGAACTTTTCAGTAAGCTACCTGTAAGGAGAACAAGTGAAAACAAGCCTTGTTTTGGGTCAAGAAGCAAAACTCAAGAATACTTGTACATTGGATGCTCTCAGTTAACTTAAACTTTATATTTCAGTGTGATGAATACTGCTAAAGAGAATCTATTTAACCATCTCCTGTTGATTGGTCCCTCTTTGTCATTTCTGCACTACAGTTCACCCTTTCTTTTTGTCATGCAAGTTTGTGGGATCACATGTATGATAGAAAAATAAAGCAATTAGATTAGATAAATAAGTAAATAAATAAAAAATGGAAAGAGAAGATTACAGATCATAAAATCATGGAATTATAGGTTAGTATGTGTTGGAAAGGACCTTCAAAGGTCATCTAGTTCAAACTCCTGGAATGAGCAGGGACATCTTCAACAGATCAGGTTGCTCAGAAACACATCCAGCCTGGCCTTGAATGTCTCCAGGGATGGTGCATCCGTCACCTCTCTGGGAAACCTGTTTTACCATCCTTATTGTAAAGAATGTTTTCCTCACATCCAGCCTGAACCTCCCCTCTTTTAGTTTAAAACCATCACCCCTTGTCCTATCACAAGAGAACCTCCTAAAAAGTCTCTGTCCATTTTTCTTATAGGCCCCTTTTAAGAACTGAAAGACCACAGTAAGGTCTCCTTGGAGTCTTCTCTTCTCCAACCCCAACTCTCAGCCTTGCCTCATACGAGAGGTGCTCCATCCCTATGATAATTTTTGTGGCCTTTCCTTGGACCCTCTGCAACAGGTCTATATCTGTCCTGTACTGAGGACTCCCGAGCTGGATGTACTGTACTCCAGCTAAGCTCTCACCAGAGCAGAGTGAAGGGGCAGAATCACCTCCCTCAACCTGCTGGCCACGCTCCTTCGGATGCAGCCCAAGATACAATTGGCCTTCTGGTCTGCGAGTGCACATTGCCAGGTCATACATATCCAATCTTTCATCCACGAGTACTGCCAAGTCCTTCTTCTCTGGGGTACTCTCAATATCTTCATCCCCCAATCTGTATTGGTACTGAGGGTTGTCTCAGTTGAGGTGCAGGACCCTGCGCTTGACACCACTGAACCTCATAATGCTCTCATGGGCCCACCTCTTGAGACTGTCCAAGTCCCTCTGGATGACTTCCCTTCCCTTGGGGTGTCACTGCACCACTTAGCTTGGTGTCATCTGCAGACTTGCTGACGGCACATTCAATCCCACTGTCTATGTCATTGATGAAGATATTAAACAGTATTGGTCCAGTACATCCTGAGGATGCCACTTGTCTCTGATGTCCATCCAGACATTGAGCCATTGACCACTACTCTCTGGATGTGACAATCCAGCCAATTCCTTATCCACCAACCAGTCCACCTATCAAATCCTTATTTCTCCAGTTTAGAGAGAAGGATGTCATGGGGGACTGTGTCGAGGGCTACTTCACTAATCTTGTTTATAATATCCCCACCCAAAAAAGACACTTATGTGTTTAAGAAGCCATTGCAGGCACAGGAATGGAAGACTGGGATGAGAGAGCAACTTTAACTGGATTTGGTGTTTGCGAACAAACCCCAACATACCAACCACATAATAATGAGGATACTGAAACTAACTTCACCCCTCTCCCTCTTCTTTCCTCTGTGTGTGCTATTCTATTTGCAGAAAGAAAACTCAAAAAGAAATCTAAAATATTACTTTTTGGAAAGGGAGTGGAAGACATTTGCAATGCATGAGAAGAGGTTTGAGATTGATGGGTACAGGTGTACACATGCTATATAAATCTATATACCAAATAGATGTATATAGCAAATAAATGCTGGACATTTTTAGAAAAAATATTTTATCTAATGTCATATTTTTTTCTTGCATGGATAAATTCTCATGAAGAGATTATTCCCATTTCTCCTGTGACAATAAAGAGATAATAATGGATTTGTAACTTTGTTAGAAGTCATAACATGGTCTACCTTCTGACTTCAGGCTGAATACTCTACCCCTAACATAAGTGATGCAGATAAGCAAAACCAATCATAGCTTCACATACTAAGTGGTTTGCTCTGAATCACTCAAGAGAAAGACCTTGAGGTTATAAGATGACTTCATGAAAGCAATAGAATCCAAAAAAAAAAAAAAAAAAAAACCAAATCAGGGAATTATTAGGAAAGCAACAGCAAAAATATCAGAAAACAACATTATGCTATCATATAAGTTTGAACTTCCCTTTGAATAGTGTGCATGATTTTAGTCAGTTCTAAATGCACCTGTCACACTGTTCATAAGAGCTTCACTGGGATGGAGATGAAAGAAGCACATTAGGGGAAAGAAACAGATAAGCCAGCCATAGTCAGTCTTCCCTACATGAACAGATAGCCGTGGTCAAAGCTGAGGTCAAGACTGTCTTGAACAAGTGTGGTTGGGCTTATCTTCATAAGAAAAGTCACTGCCTTCAAAGTAGAGGTTTTGCACAAAAGAAACACATAGAACAAATAACAACAATGGTACATTACAGATAGGACCTCAGACGAAAACAGACTACATATAAAGAAAATAGACAACTGTGAAATACAAAGAACAGGCAAACTGAATTAAACAAAAAATCCAACAGACAATTCCAACCGGAACTTTCAGAATGAAAGTCATAAAATATCTCTCATTTCCTTCTCAACTACACTGAAGTTAGAGACTTACTTCTTATTGGTGAGAACATATGAGCCCAAATACCTCCCAGTATGCAGAAGGACTCTTGTAATTTATTCCTGCCTTTTAGAACTAGGGGGCCAACCTTAGGATTACAATAAAACAGACAAAAATTGGCTTCAGTTATAAACTCCTCCCTAGAAACTGTTTTTTAATACCCAATACCTACTGTCAAAGCTTGAAAGAGTTATGCAAAGTCCTAAGAAACCTTTTCCTGTGGTGATCTTTTGCATGATCTCTGCAGAGATGCATGCAAATAAAATGCATTTTTGGTTTGGCTGCAGAATAGAGTAATTATATTTTTTCTTCTTTTTTTTTTTTTTTGGCTGTCCAGAAACATCTTTTGTGATTTTGTTCTCAGCCAGAAATGTAGCACTCTTGTGAGAGCTGAATAAAAGCTTGGTGGTACTTACCAAACAACACTACAACTTGGGTCCTCATGCTCACTGAATGTTGATAACAGAGGAGGCCATTTCAAACAGATAAAGCTGCATTAGTGCTTTTAATTTCGTCCATGGGAATACGCTCATGTGGAACAATGATTGCTGAGGTAAAATCAGATGAATGCTGTTTTCAGGACAAAATTACTGCTTCATTCAAGAGAACAGCTCTGAAAGAAATACATTTGAAGAGATTGGAGAGTAATTTCATGGAAAACAAATTGTGTAGGTTTGGGTTTTGGGGTTTTTTGTATTATTTTTAGGGAAAAGAATAAAGGATTGTTGAGAATACTATAAAACTATTCGTATGAAATACTTTTTTATTTTCTTCACATGTGACTTTTATTATTGTCAACAAAGAGGTTCAAAAATGTGGATGATATACCCATCATTTTTCAAAATATAGATTTCTAAAACTAGAGTTTGCTAAACAAAGATGCATTATCCTCCGTATACAAAAACATACATTGTAAGTGTCCATTAGATGTATTAGTTACACAGGGAAATAATTCTTTTCTTATTATTCTTCAATCGGGTTTCATTTTTAATTTTAGAAAGGAAATTCAGGGTCTTCTACGGATTTTGATGTTTTCCTATGGGAGGTTTTTAGTATGAAAAACTACATTTCTAAAAATCATAATAAACACATTGCTTTTAAAGTTGAAAAATTAAGCAGAATTCCTTAGTCTATAAGTTATATGAATGATCTTTAAGAATTTATTAATCTCCTTTCTTATTTTATATGATCTTTGGTTAATAGTAAACCTGCCACTGCCTCAGGCTCTTCATACTGTTGAAATTCATTGTTGGGCAAATCTGGATGAGCATAAAAAAAAAAGAATTAAACCCCCAATCAAGCAGAACTGGCAATTTTCCTGCTCTGAATATTATTGTCATCATATTTCCTTGCTGTTGAATGATGATATCCAACATGACAGAGGTATAAATGGGACATAGTTATGAGCCTAGTTGGTTCGAATGGTAGCAGGAATGAAGATGGCCATCTTTACTGCAATTTGAAGGTGGCTGAAGTGCAAGAAACTGCCTCACATCCAGTCCTTGCAACATGCAACAAACAATTACCATGTTGTGATAATGTATTATCTGGGATGGTTGTCTTCAGCTATTTGATAGATCTTATTGTTTGAAATATTCTCAGGCATGGGGGTGGGGGTGGGGTGAGGGGTATTTGTTGGTTGGTTGTTTTTTTTTCCAAAAAACATCTTTCAGTGTTATAACTAAAGAAAGCAGTCAGCAATCATAAAAAAACAGTGTTCCATCATGACAAAACAATGTACTTCTGGATTGTCCCCCAAATGATTATTAGTTTTGTTCTTTTCAAAACTGATATTCTGACATATGTAGCTTTCAAAAAGATACAGGTAGACTTTTTTTCCTCTAAATCTGCACATAAGAAAAGTGGTTTTGTCTTTTTTCTCCATTTGCTCAGTAGAAAAGTCTGTCCCACTATTTTAGTGCAAAATACTTATGTTCCAGATCCATATTTGTATCTTATTTCAAGTTCTGTTTTGCTTTCTGTTTTAATGCTCTTTCTTTGATTTTCCCTCCCAGTGAAAATGTTGTGTGACCATGACCCATTTCCATAGTCCCTGACAGTAAAAATGTTGGTGAAATTTGGTCGAAAAAAAAAGGAATCAAAAAGTTCACAGTCTTAAATACTGTCAAGAGGTTCATGACTTAAGTTTAACAATTAAAAGTATAACCTTTTTACTTTTTTCTGGAGTGTTTTCTACCTCTAATTTGACATTGGTCTTAAGAGCAGCATTTTCAAACATTAATAACTTTATTAGTTCAGATACTGAATTCTGAATTTCCATCTATCATTTTTATTTAAAGTAAATAATCAACTTGATAAAGTAACCAACAATTGTGTCTGAAAGTAGAACCAGAAGATTAAAACAGATTTTTATGAAGTTGTGTATAATAGAGCTCTACCTTGAAGTATTTAAAACATTTAGTGATATGTTGCATTAGGATGGAGACATGAAGATATTCTTGCCTAAGGGTCCAATTTCAACAGTACCCAGGAAGAAAATGAGAGCCACTCAAGGCCCCAAATAAATAAAATGGGACTGTGAAACAGACATGAAACAGTAAAACCTCTTTTCCAGTTACATTTTTAAAAAAGGAAACATCAATAATGGTATTTAACAGAAATGCTTTGTCATCAACAAGCCATAGATACATTTAATCTATTCTGAATAATAAGAGCTCTGAATGAATTTACGCTAGCAGGAATTATCAAAGAAGCTGAGTCATAATATAGTAAAATTGTGCCAGAGAAAGAATACCTCTAAGCTAATGTTGTGGGCTAAACCCGGTAGGCAGGAAGGTCCCGCACAGCCACTTGCTCATTGTGCTGCAATAGGATGGACCAGAGAATCAGAAGGGGAAAAGTAAGAAAACGCTTGGGTTGAGATAGTGACAGTTTAGTAGGTAAAGCAAAAGATGTGAACACAAGCAAAGCAAAATAAGGAATTACTTCCCTTTGGCAGGCCATTAGCCTGCCATCTCTGTCATTCAGACATCTCCATGAAAGAAGGGCTCCATCACACATAGCAGTTTCTTGGGAAGATAAGCACCATCACCCCAAATGTCCCCCTCTTGCTCCTTTCCCTCAGTTTTTACTTCTAAGCACAACACCATATGGCATGACCATGGTGACCCCAACCAATCAGAGTCATCTGTCTCAGCTGTGTCCCCTCCCAACTTCTTCTGCACCCCCAGCCCAGTTACTAGCAGGGCGGTGAGGAGCAGAAAAAGCCTTGATGCTGTGGAAGCACTGCTCTGCAGTAGCTAAAACATCCCTGTGTTATCAACAAATCCATGACGTAGCAGCATATGGGATGCTCTAAGGCAAATTACCTACATCTCACCCAAAACCAGCACAGCTAAGTTCCTCAAAGCAGATTTTGCCAAATGTATTTCATTCTTTAAGTATGACGGTTATGTCACATAAAATTATATTTATTTTTTATGCTTTCATATACTTTGTTAGGTGTTTCAGTTCTATACCTTTAGGTAACCAGTAATAGGGAAAGAAACTGCTAAGAGGGACAGTAAACCAACCGACTATTTTGTTAAGAATCAGAACATTACCATGCATTTGTGACATTTGGCTGTCCTCTTTGATGTTGTGGTTGAAAATGCTCTGGATTTGGCTGTGTACATAGACCACTGTTGATAGACTACAATAAAGGGTGTTCAGGATGGCATACACACACAAAGTGTTTCCTTTTATTTACTTTTCGTGACATATTTATTCTACTAAATTTAGATAACTAGTGATCGTTACAGAAACTTTGATTTCCAATTGTACTTAGAATCGAGATAGATTAAAGACACTTGATCTTAGAACACTTCTTTAAATACCCAGTCATTCAGTTGAGCTTTTTAAAGGATTTAGTCAAAATTGCATGATACTATCATATTAATTCATCTCATAAAAGCTATACAGTCACAGTCAAATTGATCCTTATATTGGTCATTTTTATGTGAAGTCATTAAAACTGAAGTACGTTTGCTCCCACAGGTAAACCACTGCATAAAGGTTCATGGGACACTTAAGCATGTGTGTACATTATTCCTGAGAGTTATTTCACACGATAAAGGAAGTTTTTCACACACAGGTGTTTCCAGAACCAGAGCCAGAGTTCACAACATTTAGTAGCATAGTTCATTAAATACTGTTGCACTGCTATCACTTACATCTTCTTAATCTGCAATTTTTTTATTTCATATTTGCATTGCTTGCCTAAAACAACAGGAAAAGGTATAAGCATTCTAATCAGTAGCAATATATATTTACATACACAAACATATTTTAATATTTATTTTACATACACATGCACACACACACACACTGAAAAGTGTAGTTCTGTTTGCAAGCAGTCATCTCACCGTGGCCATGTAACTATTCAGAAGATATACAGGTGTATTAATAATTCAGTAATGGTTTGCATCTTCATTCAACTCGACAGAGTTAAATTTTCTTACCATCTAAGATACAAAATAGTAGTGAGACATAAGATTTCAATCAAATCTTATGGAGTGATACGGGGTTTTTTTTGGTGTTGGTTTTGTTTATGCTTTTGTTTTTTAATTTTGATTGCTATGATGATATTTAAATTAAAAAGTCTCAATTTAAATCTTCTGAAAACCTTTATAATTTTAACACCAACTTTACCTTGTAAATTATTCCCATTTTTATGTATGTCTGTCAATTCCAAGCACAATGGGAGATCTGCCTAGCTCAGCTAGCCTTGGATATTAGCAATTAGCTAAGGCACAGAGTGGTACTTGTGCTGAGTAGCCAATTTCCTTCTCCTGTTGTGTTAATAATCCTCACTTAATTATAAAGTAGTGGGTCATACTAGGTCTACTTCAATGCGTGGAGAATACCAGTTGCCTACTTAATGTACTATTACCACGAAGCGAATTCCAGAGATTTATAACATTGTTTACTACTATTCTATCCCACCCAATAATTGAAAAGGATTCAATTCTTCATTGAATATAAAATACACAATAGGAGTACAGATTTTATTTGTTACCTTGGTAACAAATATTCCCCTTATAATAACTTCAAATATCTTTTCTTGTATAGAAGGTTTATTACAGGTTTTAATAAGCATGGCTGTAAATAAGGTGCATTTGACATGATGGCCTCAGCATGAACTTTTTAAAGTTAAGGTTGTGTAGTAAAAAGCTATGCAACAAATAATGGATTTGTGTCAGAGAAAAACTGCAGGAACCTTTTTTCTTTTTTTCATATCCTATGCCGAATCATTGCCTATTGACGTAAATAGTACTCTTTCTGCTGTGTGTTGTGTTGCTAGGTTTTCAGAATTTTCTGTGAAACTCTTAAAAAATGCATGGAATAAGGAGGACCAGTGCACCAAATTATCATGGATTTGGAAGCACTGGTATCCTGTGTCTAAAGCTGATTGATTGAACAAACCAGTAGGATTAGTAGAACCTACATCCTTTTCAGAATATTGTATTTTTAAATGACTGGCATTTTCCACAGAAAAAAGTGCAATTGTAGAAACTGTTTTGTGTAATTCGAATAAGTATTTTAATTTTTTTTTATCTACTGTTTATAATAACAATTACAAATCCTGAAAAAAAACCCATTTTAACTATTTGGCTGCAACAGCCTTCATCTTAGGCTTTAATTGGCAAAGCCATCTACCTGAGGAGGCCGCTTGCTAGAAATCTAGAAATCCAAAGCAGATATTCTGAATTTTATCAGTACCTTTTGTAGATTGGGTGCTTTAAGTCAGTCTCTAACTATAGGTGGGGGAAGTGTCCCAGTTTACAGTGACTTATTGGGCTGTAAAGTAGCTTTCCTGAAGCTGAAAGTACCAGCAACTTGAAAATTTTCATTTTTTCCTACATTCTCTTAGGCTGTGTCTCCTCTGCTTACTAACTAATTAACTAACTGAATGACTGACTGACTAACTAACTAACTAATGTTTATCAGGTAAAATATGAGAATATTAGTATGTTCCAGTCATGGTCCTGTTTGGGCAGGGAGCTAGACAAGATGACCTCCACACCACTCCAATCTCAACCATTCTGTGGTTTGACAGAAATTTCAAGAAAAACATTTGTATAGACAAAAAAAAATTGAGAAAGATATGCTATTGTAAATCCATGGATATTACCTCAGAACTACATCTATTTTAATGAGTTACTAAATCATTACATATTAAGTTTTAAAGGATTAAGTTTTACCAGCTGTAAAAGTTAAAAGTTCTAAGGAATTCCTCATACTCAAGCAACACATCAAAGAGGCTTATGGACAGAAACCCATTTCAAAAGAGACCTGATGCCTAACAAGATAATGAGGCTGTTTGTAGGGATAGTTTATGATTCAAATTAAGCATTTCAAACTAATTCAGAGTGAACAGTCAAGCTTTTGAAGCTGTCTAGAGATAACAACTGAAGATTTCCATTTCAAAGAGAGTATACATCAGTGCCAGGATGGACCTATACAGATGGAACTGTAGTTTAAAAGTCAGTGAACAATTTACGTAGAGTTAACTGAAGCCATTCATATAATCCCATGGCCCTAATCCTTTGCAATCCATGAAAGACTGAAGACCTCCATATTTTAATGGAGATACAGTTACATAATTAAAATATGTTTAAAAAATAAGACAGGTGTCAAGAGCCAAATATTCAAAAGCTATTGCCTATTAAATCTTAATTATTTTCTTATTTTACATAATGTACGTATATATGTTTTGAGCTCTGAAAGAAAGAAAAATGTGTAAATATACAGGACGAGAACACAAATTCTGTAATCAAAGACTTGGATGTGCATGGACACAAGGAGAAATAAGGTTACAAAGGCCTTACCTAGGTAATGTTAGTGTTTTCTAGCAACCAAGCACTTCTGTAATCTAAGCACAAATCACTTGATATAGCTATTTCACATGTATTTTCCTCCTTTTCAAAAAATGAAAACAACAGAAAGAATGCACTGCAGGTCATCAGAAGCTAAATAAGTTATGTGACCACCCAGAAAACATTATCTCCCCAGGGTATATTACTATCTGTGCTGCCTCAGAGGGACACATACTCACTCACTTGGTCATTTGCTCACTCACTGTCACACTTGATCATTCTCTTCTACCTGAACAGTGAAAGACAACTCTTGCACTATGCAGTGTTCCTAGCAAGGATGGGTAAATCAAACAGCAAGGTCTTTCTCTGCACATGCCATTTCAACTGCTCTCATGCTATCAGTGTGTTGTATGGTACCAGGTTTAATTATCCTAAAAGTGCGCCAACACTTAGTTTCCCTAAAGTAGATATACTGTGTGCAGATCAACCTCTTTCTTTTTTTTCCTTATGAGTTTTTGTTTTTTTTTCCTTCAAGAATTTCTCATATTTTCTAAATCTAAGTTCATCAAAAGCAACAAAAGTAGGAGCTGAGACAGATGCATTACAACCAAGACGCAGGGGCATTAAGGTATTAGAAAGGTATTTCCTTGATTGTTTTAATCACACAGTGGTTCTAAGCTGCATTAGAGAGCACCTCAGTACTTAGGACATATCAGCATAGTTGCCATTGTTGCCATTGACAAAAACCATGTATTTGCTCCTCCTAAAAAGATGTTTGGTGATCATTATATTTGGGTAAAGAGCAAGTCAATGGATCAATGTACTCTACATAGATCATGCTAACTGGGCAGTTATTTCCTTAGGATGAGAAACTATTGGTCTGCAAAGATGATACTGATGTCAAGGATTTGTTGGGTGAATAAAACTAGCCAGCATAAAACCAATTGGGTGAAAAGAATATGATGCAATAAAATCCAAAACTGCGTTATTTATGTGTGTGTCCATAACTTATTTGGATGAAAAAAAAAAAAAGAAAAAAAAAGAAAAAAGAAAAATAAATATTTAGGAGAAGGTAAACCAGAAATAGAATAAAACTTATGGTTTTAGTTCCTGTCTGTAAGGAAGCTCTGATGCACCAAAAGTCTTATAGAGGAAAATACATGCCAGATTATTCATAGAAGAAGGGATCAATTTTTACTTTCATTTATACAGCTGAACACTTTATCTGAATATGCTTTACTGTATTTTCTTTGGTAGTTAAAAGCTTTATTTTAAAAGGAGACTAAATATGAGGTATGAAACCAACAATATTTAACTAGATTGTTCATCCACATAGGTCTGCAGCCAGTTTGAAAGCAGATGTTACTTTCCTTTATTTGTTCCTTATTCCCTTATTTTCAGGGAAGCTTTTGTTTGTGATATTGAGGTTTGGTGGGGTTTTTTTCAAATCGGTTTTCAGCTGTCCTTTCTGATGGATCATTCAAAAGAATAACCAGTAGTAGATGATACAGAAATTCAGTAATAGCTTTCTGGGTCTGCATGCCCAGTTTATAGCTCTCTAGCAATAACTATGCAGATAATACCACCAAGGGCAGAAAAAAAAAATATGCTGAGGTTACGATAGCTAATACTGTACCTCCCAAGGACTGAGCCAAATATAAAAGCCCTAAGATAAGTGCATCATTATTTCAGAGTTTTCAGAATAGAAGAAATAATAGAAGAGATCATGAATTAAAAGTAGAGAAGAAGGTATCCAGCTTTGTTTACATGAGCAATGTGCAAAACACATAAATGTTATTAGAATAATAATGCAGAAAGTTCCAGCAGGAAGCAGTCATATCAAGGGCAAAAGTAAACCAAAGGAAATGATGAAGATAAAGGTTTTCAGACTTCAGAAATGGTGATTCTATTTGAGATTTAGTGAAAGAAGATTGTTGATGTAAAGGTGGTGAAAGTAAAAAAAAATTAAGGGGGAAAAAAAAATTGTTCCAAAATGATAGGCAGTTGGCTAAAGGAGGTGAGAAAAGAAAAAAGTAGATTCATTAATCACAAAGGTAGGGAGAAAGATGAATGCATATGACTCTTAAGAAAAAGGAGTTCTTAAATGGTCTCAAGAGAAGATTAGGCAAAGGAAAAAGTTCAAATGTCGTTTGGTAAGAAAGATCTTAAATCACAGAATTGTAGAATAACGGAATGATTGAGGTTGGAAGGGACTCTTGGTCTCTGGTCAAAGCCCCCTGCTCAAGCAGGTTCACGTAGAGCAGGTTGCCCAAGATCTTGACCAGACAACTTTTAAGATCTACAAGGACAGAGAGTTCACAACCATTCTGGGAAACCTGTTGCCATGCTAAGTGATCCTCACAGTACAAAAAAGTGTCTCCTTACATTCAGAAGGCTTCCCGTGTTGCACTTTGTGCCTATCACCTCTTATCTTGTCACTGTAACCACTGAAAAGAGCCTGGGTCTGTCTCCTTTGCACTGTCCCGTTAGGTATTTATATATCTTGATGAGATTCTGTGCCTGAGTCTTCTTTTGTCTAAATAGTCCCGGCTATCTCAGCCTTTCCTCATGTGAGAGAAAATTTAAAAAAAAAGCAACAATGAACCAGGACAGGTTAAAGCAGGAAAACGAGAGTTTTATGTACCTAAGCTCTGTCTTTAAAAAAAAAAAAAAAAAAGGAATTAAAAATTCCGTTACACGAACATGAACTATACAAAAAATAAACATGAACTGCTTGTTCAGATGTATGTCAACAATAGTTTAAACT
This sequence comes from Strigops habroptila, assembly GCF_004027225.2. Lineage (NCBI taxonomy): Eukaryota > Metazoa > Chordata > Aves > Psittaciformes > Psittacidae > Strigops > Strigops habroptila. The sequence goes on along the minus strand of NC_044302.2, from coordinate 61,565,738 downwards.
TTTTAACAATGTTTTGAAGCTATTAAGAAGTATTCTGTATAGGAATATATTCTATACATGTCATGAAAATAACAGGTGTTGCAAATGTAGAAAGACAGAGAAAATCTGAACATAAAAACTCAACTTCGGACAAAACAGAACCCACATGAAATTTGTATGACATATAATAATTTATGTCAGCAAGTAAATTGATTCATTTCCTGTCTTTGTTCAAAAATAAACTAAAGGCTTTAAGCCTAGAGAGTAAATCTCTTCACCGCTTAGATCACCTCACTCTCCCACGTAGGTTTTATTAGCAGGACAGATTTGCAATCTATATCTAACAGACTACTATCTAAAGAATGTACAGCAATATTTCTTGAGATAAGTTCATTATGAATATCAAAAGAAATAATGAAAGCTATGTTTTTTCCTATTTGCTGAGCAAAAAGATCTAACCACTTTAACATGTCAAGCTGTTATTAACATCCATAACTTCAGACTATATGAGTAATTAGTCCAATATCATTGTGTAAGCCTTCCAGATCTTGTCCTACGTGATGGTCAAAATGGTCTAAGGTGTTCAAAGGAACAACAAATTAAATAAACAAAAAATCGACCTCTTCAGATAATTTGTTTTTGAGAAATTTTGATGAACTCAAGTCTCCTTACAGCCATGGAACCTGACAGAGAACAGAATCAGGACCTCAGTGACTTTGGATATTTATACCTAGTTATCGGGAAGGCAACATTTTTAGTCCAAAGTAATTACAACAGGAAAATTGATTACATCAGCATAGGTATGTCTCAAACATTCTTAATAGAAAGAATCGTATGGCATATTCAAATCTTCATTTCAAATTCAGCTTTTTTTTTTTTTTAATTTCTGTTTTGGTAAAATTACCTTTTCTTTTTGTTTTCCTGCAGTACATATCCACAGTCCCTGCTAATATTGAGAGAAACATGGCCAAATCTCCTTTTTAAAATAAACTATCAAATAAAAGAAAATTATTTTAACAAAATATTGGTTAAATAATGCTTTTGGTGTAAGAAAGATATAAAGAATTATATTATTAAAGGTGCACTGACAAAATAGTATATTCATCATTTTCTTAACCAGCATATTGCATCTGATCATGAATTATGAAAGTTGCCTTCACCATTAGTTTAGAGCAGTTTTTGTTTTCACGTAAATGAAGCCCAGTGCTAGATAAGAGCTTTGATCAGAATAGGTAATATTACTAGTCCCATCTGCTTTTCCTGACTCATTTAATATGTCTCAGAATACCAAGAATTACAGAGGATATCCTGCTGATTTCTTTACTCTCGATGCCCTCTTCACTGTCAGGATACAGTTAACTTAAATTCATTAACTTAGGTATATGTCCACTGGGGACACAGAACCAGAAAAATAGAATCCAGGATTTTGAAACAAAGCAGGCAATTAAAAAAAAAATACATCTTTTTTTACATTTTTCTTGTCACCTTTAACCCAGGCTAAATTCTTTTTTGTCAGGCTACTCACAGGAACTTAACTTGTCTTTTGGGTTTACAGAAGTTAATTGAAAGCAAACTCTTTTTTATCTATTACTTTAACCCTAGCAAATTACATTTCTCAGAAATTTCTAATGAATAAATGTTGTCATGGTTTCAGCCCAGCCGGTAACTCAGAACCACACAGCTGCTCGCTCACTCCCTCCCTTCTTCCTCCCCCTGCTCCTGGAGGGATCGGGAAGAGAATCGGAAGAATGTAACTCCCACGGGTTGAGATAAGAGCAGTGCAGTAACTAAGGTATAATATAAAACCACTATTGCTACAACCAATAATAATAATGATAGGGAAAATAACAAGGAGAGAGGATACAATTGCTCACCACCCACCTACCGATACCCAGCCCGACCCGAGCAGCAATCTCGGCCTTCTGGGCAACTCCCCCCGGTTTACATACTGGGCATGATGTGCTGTGGTATGGAATACCCCTTTGGCCAGTTTGGGTCAGGTGTCCTGTCTCTGCTTCCTCCTGGCTTCCGCTCCTCCCTGGCAGAGCATGAGATAGGAAGTCCTTGGTCGGAGTAAACATTACTTAGCAACAACTAAAAACATCAGTGTTATCAGCGTTGTTCCCAGGCTGAAAGTCAAAAACACAGCGCTGCACCAGCTGCTGAGAGGGAGAAAAACAACTGCTATAGCTGAACCCAGGACAGTATCCACTCCTTATTCCATACCATTCACATCATGCTCAGATCCCACATTTTTCAATATACCATCGCTTTTGTCTTTTATATATATATGTATGTATATATATATATACACCCACACCCACACAAAAAGAGAAAGATATCATTCTCTAGTCCATGGACCAATCCCTGTAAAGTTGCTAAATTCATTCAGTCCACGATGTCAGGCTCCTTCTCTTGTAATAGTCTTTCAGGGCAGGAGGGACGGTGTGTAGTGTTGGGTTGTTGCCTGATGATGACACTGCCAAACTCGTCTGGTCACTGCTGAGCTCATCTGGTTTCGTCAAAATCCATTCTTTGTTGAGGTTATGATCAGAGGGAAGTCAGGGTCAAGTGATGGTGACCTGAAGATATCTAGCTGGTGGGCTATAAAAGTGTTATAGAGCAGGCAGCAGCATACAATTGAGTTCATTGGCCGTTTTCCCCCAAAATCAAATCCCCTTGAGGTACACATCGGACTTCCCCATCTTCCCGCATTACCCACCAAGTATACCTAGGTTCCTGAGCAAAAGAAGTCCCATGAGTGGGTTTGCCTTTACCTGAAGCAGGAATAACCCAGACTGTCTTCCCCAACAAATTCTTCATGTGCACCACAGGAACTTTATCCCCCTCTACAGTACGTAAAAGTTCTGATTGGGCTGGGCCAGCCCTGTTGGCAGATCCCCTACTGTTGACCAACCAGGTGGCTTTTGGTAAATGTGTATCCCAGTGTTTGAAAGTCCCACCACCCACTGCTCTCAGTGTAGTTTTTAACAGCCCATTGTACCATTCGATTTTCCCAGAGGCTGGTGCATGGTAGGGGATGTGATATACCCACTCAATGCCATGCTCTTTGGCCCAAGTGTCTATGAGGTTGTTCCAGAAATGAGTCCCATTGTCTGACTCAATTCTCTCTGGGGTGCCGTGTCGCCACAAAACTTGTTTCTCAAGGCCCAGGATAGTGTTCCGGGCAGTGGCGTGGGGCACAGCATATGTTTCCAGCCATCCGGTGGTTGCTTCCACCATGGTAAGTACACAGCGCTTGCCTTGGTGGGTCAGTGGGAGTGTAATATAGTCAATCTGCCAGGCCTCCCCATACTCCTACTTCAGCCATCATCCTCCATACTAGAGAGGCTTTAACCGTTTGGCTTGCTTAATTGCAGCACGTTTCACATTTGTGAATAACCTGGGCAACAGTGTCCATTGTTAAGTCCACCCCTCAATCACGAGCCCATCTATATGTTGCGTCTCTGCCTTGATGGCCTGAGGTGTCATGGGCCCACCGGGCTAAAAATAATTCACCCTTATGTTGCCAATCTAAGTCCATCTGAGCCAATTCAATCTTAGCAGCTTTATCCACTTGCTGGTTGTTCTGGTGTTCCTCAGTGGCCCGACTCTTGGGTACATGAGCATCTACGTGGCGTACCTTCACCATCAGGTTCTGCACCCAGGCAGCGATATCTTGCCACAATGCAGCAGCCCAGATGGGTTTACCTCAGCATTGCCAGTTGCTCTGCTTCCATTGCTGCAACCACCCCTACAGGGCATTTGCCACCATCCATGAGCCAGTATGGAGATAAAGTACTGGCCATTTTTCTCGTTCAGCAATGTCCAAGGATGGATGTCTTTCACCTCTGCAAACTGGCTCGATTCACCCTCTCCTTCAGCAGTTTCTGCAACTTGTGACAGGGGACCCTACACAGCTGCCTTCCATCTCCGATGCTTTCCCACAGTATGGCAGGACCCATTAGTAAACAAGGCATATTGCTTTTCACTCTCGGACAGTTCATTATATGGTGGGGTCTCTTCTGCATGCATCACCTCCTCTTCTGGTGACATCCCAAAATCTTTGCCCTCTGGCCAGTCCATGATGACTTCTAGAATTCCTGGACGACTGGGATTTCCTATTTGAGCTCGTTGTGTACTTAGCGTGGCCCACTTACTCCATGTAGCATCGGTCGAATAACGGGTAGAGGAGACCCTGCCTTTGAACATCCAGGCCAGCACAGGCAACCGGGGTGCCAGGAGGAGCTGTGCTTCAATGCCAATCACTTCTGAAGCAGCTCGAACCCCTTCATGGGCTGCCAGTATCTCTTTTTCAGTGGGAGTATAGTTGGCCTCAGATCCTTTATATCCCCGACTCCAAAAGCCGAGGAGTCGACGTCGAGTCTCCCCTGGAGCTTTCTGCCAGAGGCTCCAGGTAGGACCATTCTCCCTGGCTGTGGTATAGAGCACATTTTTCACATCTGGCCCGCCCGGGCTGGTCCAAGGGCTACTGCATAAACTATTTCTCATTTAATTTGTTCAAAGGCTTGTTGTTGCTCAGGGCCCCATTTGAAATCATTCTTCTTCCGGGTCACGTGGTAGAGAGGGCTTACAATCAGACTGTAATTTGGGATGTGCATTCTCCAGAACCGCACAACACCAAAGAAAGCTTGTGTTTCTTTCTTGTTAGTTGGTGGAGACATTGCTGTTATCTTGTTGATCACATCTGTGGGGATCTGGCGATGTCCATCTTGACATTTGATCCCAAAAATTGAATCTCCTGTGCAGGTCCCTTGACTTTACTCCATTTTATGACAAAACCGGCCTTCAGCAGGACTTGGATTATCTTCCTCCCTCTCTCAAAAACTTCTTCTGCTGTATCGCCCCACACGATGATGTTATCAATGTATTGCAGGTGTTCTGGAGATTGCCCCTGTTCCAGTGCAGTCTGGATCAATCCATGGCAGATGGTAGGGCTGTGTTTCCACCCCTGGGGAAGTCGGTTCTAAGTGTAATGTACGCCCCTCTGTCGTGGTTTGAGCCCAGCCGGTAACTCAGAACCACACAGCAGCTCGCTCACTCCCTCCCTTCTTCCTCCCCCCGCTCCCGGCGGGATCGGGAGGAGAATCGAAAGAATGCAACTCCCACGGGTTGAGATAAGAGCAGTGTAGCAACTAAGGTATAATACAAAACCACTGCTGCTACCACCAATGATAATAATGATTAGTGAAATAACAAGGGGAGAGGACACAATTGCTCACCACCCACCGACCGATACCCAGCCAGACCCGAGCAGTGATCTGGGCCTTCTGGGTAAATCCCCCCGGTTTATATACTGGGCATGACGCGCTGTGGTATGGAATACCCCTTTGGCCAGTTTGGGTCAGGTGTCCTGTCTCTGCTTCCTCCCGGCTTCCCCTCCTCCCTGGCAGAGTGTGAGACTGAGAAAGTCCTTGGTTGGAATAAACATTACTTAGCAACAACTAAAAACATCGGTGTTATCAGTGTTGTTCCCAGGCTGAAAGTTAAAAAACACAGCACTGCACCAGCTACTAAGCAGGAGAAAAATGACTGCTATAGCTGAACCCAGGACACCCTCCAAGTGAAAGCAAACTGTGGCCTCCACTCTGCTGCCAAAGGGATTGAGAAAAATGCGTTGGCAATATCAATTGTGGCATACCACTTGTGGTGCAAGATATTTTTGGCTTAACTGAGTTTGGCCTTGATGACTGGGCCCTGTGCCCTTGACAAAGAAGAAATAGTTAAAGAAGAAACAAAGTATATTGTGCGAGCTAAATATGATGTGCTAAAAACAGCTTGGTATAAAAGGTAGAGCAACAGGCTAAAAATAGCTTTGCTAGAATGGTATAAAGGCTAGCAATAGGCAATAACGTGATTCATTGCACGAAGATGCACTGAGTCCGTGCCGTTAATCTCCACAAATGGCACCCGAACAGGGACACTATCACGGCAACTAGAGTGACTGGTGGAGCGCCCAGCCGAACGAAACGCAGAAGCAGCGGAGACAGAGAGTTGCAGTCCAGACGACCAATCACCGAGCACAAGGTGAGCGGCTGGGAACACAAAGATGGGATCGCAGATTTCTGCGGAAGAAAAATCAATAGTTTGTGTACTTTAAAAAATGCTAGAGAAACGGGGAATTGTCTATGATGACTATACACTCCGCTTCCTACTTGCCTGGCTAAAGAATAAAGGCGTAGCAGCAGATGCACAAACAGCATTCCTTATAGATACATGGAACCAAGAGATGGAAATTATCCCGAGATCAGCAGTGCAGTCTGGAAGTTATGCACCATCTGCTTGAAATTCAGCATCGGCCCGTATTGGGTCCACAACTTGTGACTTTGTTAGAATGGATCCATGATAAAGTGCCTGACTTTCCAGCCGGCAGCACTTTCCAAATCCCCGCTTGGCAAATTGTTGGTAAACGGCTGCGTGATGCTGCTTCAAACGGGGACCCCACAGCAGGGAAGCATTTGACAACCTGGTGGCAGATCCTGGCCACTCTTTGCCAGGTACAGACCAGCGCTGCCTCTGATGCCGTCATGTCTAAGGAACCTACTGACTCTTGTGAGGGGGTCAAACCTCCTGAAGCCTCATCACCAGCTGCTCGCCCCGTGCCCCCTTCTGTGTCCCTGTCTGCGCATCCTTTGTCATCACAGTCCTCACCGCTGACCACGATGATCCTTGCAGCACAAGCACCTCTGTCAGGAGCAGTTGAGTCGAGTGATGACCCTGATAACCCTGATGATCCTAACGACCCTATGGACCCCTTTGATTCTGGTTTTGTAGATCTGGAGAAGGAGCGCGCTTAGAAAGCAGACAGGAGACGGCGATTCCGTGTCTCACCTGTATAAAAAGCAAGCACCGTGCCTGGACTTTATGTGAATGCGATCACTGTGAGCGTCGCTAGTATTGTGACTCACACCTTTGAGAGGGACTGTGTAGAATCTGTAGAAAAAATAATTCTATGTCTATTAGAGCGACTGTTGTTAAACTGATATGTGGAAAGTCACATTTTGTTCCCCGAATTTGGGAGGTCTGTGAAAGTGAGTGGGAGGCTACCAAAGAGAAGTGTCAAAAGCGATTTGGGTGGAAAGGAAATCAGAACCAAAAATGAAGGGTAGATTAGTGCATTGTTTTAAAATCTGCTTTTTTAGCACAAGCATTGTTAAGGCTGCTTTTGAGGCAAATGCATATGTAGATCTTATCAAAAGTGTTGTAAACCACACGAGCACATCAAATTGTTGGGTTTGTGGAACATCAGATCAATTTAGCTCCCCACTTTTAGGCATCCCCTTAAGTAACTGGACAGACTTAAACCCATACAGTAAGTTAAATACATCCTCCATCTGTAAAAAGGAGGATGTTACCCTAAAAAAGGTACCTTTCGTATTAACTCTAGTTAACACCAGCTTGTTATACATCAATTTTAATACTTCGAACACCTGGAACTTAGGAACCCTCGACAAAGCAAGTGGTAATTGGTTCAATATTGCTCTGCTTTTAGAGCCAAGGTCAAATCCAAATTCACTAGGAAAGTATACAAACGGAAGACATGCACAACAATGGGCTGATTACTCATATGGTAGAAGTACCACCAATGTTACGATGGCCGTAAATGCTACTTGTAACCTTCCAGATGGATGTAACCTGCCAATTGGTGGTTATGCAGAGATTCCCATGCTAAAAAACAGTTACCAAAAAATTGGACTGGAGAATGTGCCATGCGGATCCTGGCCCCTCCGTTGCAAGTTTATAACCATAATGACTTTCAAGGCATATTAAGGGGTGCATGGAAAAGAGTTAGAGGAAAAAGAAGCACCTGGACAAATCCTTTAACCCATTATAATACCGGATTCCATAGTTTTGTCAGGGAACTTCTCCCGGGACTAGGGGTCGCTCAGTTAGAACAAGCTATAACTAACATTTCAGCTGAAATGGAAATAATAGCCAATAATACTGCGGATGCACTTCTAGGGCTAAAGCAAGAAATAGACTAAATAAAAAAAGAAGTTCTTCAAAATCATATGGCTTTGGATATCATAACAGCTCAAATGGGAGGGGTTTGTACGTTAGTGAATGAAAGCTGTTGTACTTCTGTAGATCACTCACAACGAATACTCGCAGATGTTCAAAAAATGTGGAACCATGCTAAGATTCTCCATGAAATTTCAAAAGATGAGGGCTTATCTCGGTTGGACAAGTTCTTCAGTGGCTTGGGGATCACAGGCTGGCTTCAATCAATTGTCAAAACTGGGTTGTTTATGTTGAGTATATTTTTCTCTATCTTGCTTGTTTTACCCTGTCTGATAACCTGCCTACAAAGTATGATGCAAAACATGATTCGTCGGATAATGGTTGTAGAAAAACAAAAAGGGGGAGATGTGGTGCAAGATATTTTTGGCTTAACTGAGTTTGGCCTTGATGATTGGGCCCTGTGCCCTTGACAAAGAAGAAACAGCTAAAGAAGAAACAAAGTATATTGTGCGAGCTAAATATGATGTGCTAAAACCAGCTTGGTATAAAAGGTAGAGCAACAGGCTAAAAATAGCTTTTGCTAGAATGGTATAAAAGCTAGAACAATAGGCAATAAAGTGATTCACTGCATGAAAATGCACTGAGTCCGTGATGTTAATCTCCACAACCACTTGGCTGCCTTTGACTCCAGTTCATATTGAAGTTCTAGTATGCCCGGTACGGCAGCACTCAATGGTGGTGTGACTTCGTTCAGGCCACGATAGTCTACTGTTAGTCTCCACTCTCCATCAGACTTTTGCACTGGCTGCATGAGGCTATTAAAGGGTGAGCGGGTCCTGCTGATCCAGTAGACTCCTTGGCTCTCCAGTCTACGGATCAGCTTATGGATGGGAATCAGGGAGTCTCGGTTGGTGCAATATTGCCACCGGTGCACTGTTGTGGTTGCAATTGACACTTGTTGTTCTTCGACCTTCTGCAACCCCACAACAGAAGGATCCTCTGAGAGACCAGGCAAGGTGCAGAGCTGCTTAATTTCCTCTGTCTCCAAGGCAGCAATACCAAAAGCCCATCGATACCCTTTTGGGTCTTTGAAGTACCCTCTCTTGAGACAGTCTATGCCAAGAATGCATGGAGCCTCTGGACCAGACCAAAAGCATAATGGGGTGCTTTTGCCACTTCCTCCCAGTCAGGCTGATTTCAGCCTCCAGTACAGTCAACTCTTGGGATCCCCCTGTCACTCCAGAAATATAAATGGGTTCCACCCTTTGATAGTTTGATGGCATCAGGGTGCACTGTGCACCAGTATCTACTAGAGCCTTATACTTCTGTGGGACTGATGTGCCAGGCCATCGCATCCACATAGTCCAGTAAACCCGATTATCCCCCCCCTCCACCTCGCTGGAGGCAGGGCCCCTCTAATAGTGATCACAGGATTGTCCTCTTATGTCTTGTAGAAAGGGATTGGTATTCCTTATCACAGGAGCTGTAGTAAAATCAGCTTTTCCACTCCATCTGGGGAACTGCTCACCAGAGACTGGAGCAGCACCTTTCGTGGGAGGATCATCCTTGGCCGCTGTTCTCCTCTTCAGTTCACGCACCCGTTGCTCCAGAACTGAGGTAGGTTTTCCATCCCACTTTCTTATGTCTTCTCCGTGACCCTGCAGGTAAAACCATAGGGTGGCCCGTGGCATATACCTCCTATATTTTCTCTCTCGAGCAGTAGGGCGTCTTCTGTTAATAGTTGAGACATGGGCTGATACATGTGCGGAGCTGGATAGATCGGAGAAATCATCTCTCAATTGTTTGAACTCCTGGGACAGTTTTTCCACAGCTGAAATGATGGAAGGGGTGAGATTGTCTTTGAACTCTCAGAGTTGACGAATCAGGTAATTCACTGTTGGTGGTGGTAGGTCATTCCAGGTCATTGATGCCAATATGATGATGGCGCACTCCGTGTAAATTTCCGCCACATGGGTCGTGTACATTCAACTTCATCTGGATCTACGAATGCATTCCTGGCATCCGGCCTACGATAGATCATCTCTAGAATGGCTATTTCCCTCAGCGACTGGATGCTTCTCTCTATCGTGGTCCAGTTGGCTGAGCGACTCATAATATCGTCCTTGTAGGGAAACCTTTCCTTCACAGCTGCCAAGAGCTGCCTCCAAAGGCTGAGGGCTCGTTTCTCTTTTGCAATCGTTTTCTCAATTCCTCCTTCCCTAGCAAGTGATCCCAGCTGCTTGGCTTCCCTACCTTCTAGTTCGTGACCATCGGCCCCACTGTCCCAGCATCGGAGCAACCAGGTGACGATGTGCTCCCCTGGAAGATGAGTGAAATCTTTTCGTATATTCCACAGCTCGGTCGAGGTCCGGGATTGGGAAGTCACCTCTTCTTCTTCTTCCTCTTCCTCTGATCCATGTAGTAGTAACTCTTGTTCAGATGCTGTCCCCTGTAGTGATTGCATTGGGACTTCATCTTTCTTCACTACACGGGTTGCTTTTTGTGCCTCTCATTTGCTTTTGCTTACAAGGGCAACCGATATTGTCACAAATCGGCCATTTGGTTTAGCTGCAGTGTCTATCACTGTGGTTGGAGTGGCTGCAGTGTCTGTTGCCGGGGTTGGTGCAGCTGCTGTGCTTGGTGGTTGAGTAACACCAACAGCTGCATTGTCTGTTGTGGTCGGGGTTTGAGTAGCTGCTGTGCTTGTCACTGGGGTTGGTGTAGCTGCTGTACTTGGAGTTGGAGTAGCTGTGATGTCTGTTGTGGTCAGGGTTTGAGTAGCTGTTGTGCTTGTGACTGGGTTTGGTGCAGCTGCTGTGCTTGGAGTTGAAGTAGCTGTGTTGTCTGTTGCTTTGCCATCAGATCCAGAGACATTTTCTTCGCTTTGAAGGCTAGTGTTGAGCAGGGCTCTGTGGGCATAGGCCAAGCCCCAGCACGTTGCCATGATTTGTCCCTCTCTGGTATAACCAGGACGACAGCACACCTCGTTTAAGTGTTTTCCTAGTTTTTCCGGATGTTGCACTTGTTCAGTGGTGAAGTTCCAAAGTACTGGAGGGGCCCACTGGCCTAGATACTTGCCCATACTATCCCACACACCCTGCCACTCATGACTGTCCAACCTCAGGGAAAATCTCTTGGTGGTCCTCCTATATCGCCGTCTAACCCTAGACCAGATTTGAACCCGATACTGCTTAACTTTTGGGATCAGACGAAAGAGGGTGTTCCCAGGGTGGGATGGCCATGGGTAAAACACACTCTATATGTGTGCCAACGTGCTGATCCCCAAGCACAATCAGCAGGCAGGTCTCAAGGGTATTCAAAGGCCATTCAAAACCTTCAGAACTCTCAAATGCTGTTGTAAATAGCCTGGTGGGGGAGTGGGCAGTGTAAGGGAATGCCTTCTTCATAGGTTGACCCCCCGAGGAGAAAAGAAAAGATATGTAATTGCTAAAAATTTCATTATATACCTCCCGAAGTATATATATGACCACACTGGGAATGCAAGCCAGACCAGTTTCATGATCAATAAGTCTATTGTATTACAAGTCATCACCATGAAGTACAGTGAAACAAGAACCTTAGCCCAGGCCCCCCAGCTGATAAACACCGAAACAGCAAATACTGTCTGTAAGCAAGGTACGACATGCTGAAACCCCGAGATAAGCGCGACAACTCTGAGAGCAAACAAATCAACATTGTGACGAGTAGTAACAATGAATGCTTATCACAAATATGATTAGACACACTCTGGTCAGATCTGTCACTATCTCAACTCTTCGTGGCCCACGTTGGACGCCACAAAAAACTGTCGTTGTTTGAGCCCAGCCGGTAACTCAGAGCCACACAGCCGCTCGCTCACTCCCTCCCTTCTTCCTCCCCCAGCTCCCGGAGGGATGGGGACAAGAATCAAAAGAATGTAACTCCCACGGGTTGAGATAAGAGCAGTGTAGCAACTAAGGTATAATACAAAACCACTGCTGCTACCACCAATGATAATAATGATTAGTGAAATAACAAGGGGAGAGGATACCATTGCTCACCACCCGCCTACCGATACCCAGCCCGACCCGAGCAGTGATCTGGCCTTCCGGGTAATTCCCCCGGTTTACATACTGGGCATGACGTGCTATGGTATGGAATACCCCTTTGGCCAGTTTGGGTCAGGCGTCCTGTCTCTGTTTCCTCCCGGCTTCCCCTCCTCCCTGGCAAAGCATGAGACTGAGAAAGTCCTTGGTTGGAATAAACATTACTTAGCAACAACTAAAAACATCGGTGTTATCAGCGTTGTTCCCACGCTGAAAGTCGAAAACTGCACCAGCTACTAAGAAGGAGAAAAATGACTGCTATAGCCGAACTAGGACACTTATATATCTTTGAACTATGAGTGTTTTTTTATTTTCCCTGTCTTATTTTTGTCATTAATCAGTCTTGTTTTTTCTTCTTTTTCTTCTTCCGGTTTTTTATTGGGAAGCTTTCTTTCCCCCCCCGCCACTAAAGTTTGACACTAGGTTTTTTGAAAGAATGCATTTCCATATTTTCTTTCCTCTGTTTCTTTTCTGCTTTTCTTTTTTTTTCTTTTGTTCTTTTGATTTCACTTAAATGAGCTGTTAATATATAGTTGTATCCCTCTACAACTGACATACTCTGTCCTGTGTTATTTGGCTACATAACTTAATGCTCTGTGAGTAATCATGTAGAAGATAGTGGATTATTTGCTGCATTTTTCTGTGCAAGTCAATGACTATTTTAAAAATAGTAATAATTACTATTAATCTTAATTAAAGTTTCTATTTTACTTGTTTAAAATGGGGAACATATCATTTGGGGTTTTGGGTTTTTTTTCATAGTACAGATGCCCTTGTAACTGTTAATAAGTCAATATGGACAAGTTACTGAAAATCAGATATAATTCGAAATGCGCTTAAGTTCTACCTTCTGTGCAAATTGCAGATTTGTGAAGAGAAACTGAAACATCTTCTTAGTTTAGAATCTTTTCAGGTTCTTGATTCTACATTGCAATTGCCTCAGATACTCTTAAGAACATTAAGAATCATACAGCTTTTTCTTTCTATCTCTTCTTATTTAAGTGTTCTGCCTCATAATTAAATCTGGATCAAAAGCCCAGGACTTAAGAAAAAAAAAAATAAAGTCTGGTTGCAGAGTGCCTTATTTTGGCCATTAGCACACAGAGCTTATTGCTGGGAAAGACTGATGCTCAAAAGACAGAGGAAAATAGCACCTGCTTTCTCACGCTGGTTTATGTTTGCAGTCTTGATAAAAATGCAAGACAGCATATGCAGAAACTGTGCAGAAGCACTATTCACATGGTAATTCCTTTGTATTTGAATAAATTCTTTTCAGGTGCTTGAATGAACGCCAGACTAGTGGGAGGATTCAAGCATTCCCTCTCTTAAGTTACTAAGTGCCATATTAAGAATCTAACTGATTTCTTAGATCAAAGACAACCAATTTAGGCACCCGAAAATGTAAGGTGGGCTCACTGGTTGAAGTCAAACCCAAGTTCATCTGAATAACTTACGTTCAGATAACATGATCCCAGATGGAATTTACCATCACCTTAATTTCGCTGGATGAGAGAAAGTGGCATTGTAAGTTTGCATCACATTATTTCCACTCATGGTTAGTGACAAAACACAGAACCGGGCTGGCACTTGCTGAACCTCATTCAGATGCAAAATTCTATTTTTAAATAACGTTATGTCTCAGGCCAACGAAAGCATGCAAAATAACCCCAGCTCAAAACTAACATTCATGATAATGGAGAAATAAATATAATCACGCTTAATAGCTTGAGTTGTTACTGGTGGATCAGAACTGACACTGTACTTTTCTGAATTTTTCTGATTCATGTCATAGCACCTTAGTCTTTGTTCATATTATTAAGAAGCAGTTTCTCTGTACCCAGGGCTTCTGATGAATATTTTGTGTGTTTGAAAATTAAACCAAGAAATTTTCATATGTGAGCATGTCCACTGTTGTTTACAATTTTCTTAAAGCTGGCCAGTGTTAACTAATAAAATAATTCTCTGAATGGAATGAAGTAGCTGGTGAAAATCTGTAGCCTCTCATGTTGGAAGTCTGGCCCAGCACGGCCTCTTCTGTCAGTTTTAGTTTTGGGATGCCCGTATACTGGTGTGTAGTGTGAAATCTATTTGCGATATAAACTAAGCTAAATGATTGCACCAGTACAGAGTAAGGATGTACAATGTAGCAAGCGGTCATTAGGCTGCAAGCCTAAGTGTAAGCCCTCAACTTTTTCTCTCTCAAGTAGCTTGTGCTCCAACATTACTATTAGGATTTGATATGGGATGTATTTTAATATAGGAGTAAGGTACGTTTTGTTTCACAGTATGTTATATGTACATGCTCCTGCTTGCATTGTGGACTGCATATTTGTTAAAGTTCTGCTGACACAAACATCACAAAGCAGAATTCATCGGAGTGTCGTTTGCCACATTTTAAATCAAAACCTAGCTTAATTAACATGGTTTCCCACACTAGCAGTGAATCTGTCCATGTCCATTAAAAGCTTGGCTAAGACTTCTTACAAACCACGCCTGAGGATGTTCATAGGTTTGCAAACCCTTTGTCATCTGTAGCTAAGTGCTGTATTGGCAGTGAAACAATAAACTAGGCTCAGCTTTGCACCTTTTCAGTTTTGCTTTATGAAAGATTTTTGGTTTTCTCCTTGTTGACATTTGTTACCCTGAAAAGTTGGGTTATTTTTTCTAGGACTAAAGAAGAGTATTAAATCTGATAGGACTAAACCATGTTCGATTTGGCACATGTTCCTGAAAGGAATGGATCCATTTTGCTTACAGTATATTTATGAAGTTATCCTCAATATAAAGGGAAAGAAAATAAAGTGTCACTGCTTTTTAATCCTGTGGTTTGCTATGAGCTTTTCTTTTATCTTATATTAATGTCCTGGGTTCATCTACAGCAGTCATTTTCTCTCCTTCTTGGTAGCTGGTGCAGTGCTGTGTTTTTGTCTTTCAGCCTGGGAACAATGCCGATAACATGATGTTTTTAGTTGCTGCTAAGTAATGTTTACTCTGACCAAGGACTTTTCAGCCTCTCACACTCTGCCAGTGAGGAGGGGAAGCCAGGAGGAACCAGGGACAGGACACCTGGCCCAAACTAGCCAAAGGGGTATTCCATACCATGGCACATCATGCCCAGTATATAAACCAGGGAGAGTTACCCAGAAGGCCAGATCGCTGCTCTGGTCGGGCTGGATGTCGGTCGGCAGGTGATGAGCAATTGTATCCTCTCCTCTTGTTATTTCCCTTATCATTATTATTGTTGGTGGTAGCAGCAGTGGTTTTGTATGATACCTTAGTTACAGGTATGAGTTCTTATCTCAACCTGTGGGAGTTACATTCTTTTTATTCTTGTCCCCATCCCTCCACGAGCGGGGGGAGGTAGGAGGGGGAGAGTGAGCGAGCGGCTGCATGGTTCTGGGTTACCAGCTGGGCTTAAACCATGACAATTAATCAAATATATAACTTCCAAAATAACTCCAAATTAAAACAGAAATCCCGGTCAGCAAATCTCAGAACTTGTGTAGCCTAAAATAACTTTTGATAGCTCAGTTTAAACAAAGGTCTAAAGAAAACATGTAAATATGCATGTGGGTAAACTTTATTGATTGTTGGAGATGTGTATGTGCCTGACACAGGTTGGGATTTGTTCCCAAGTGTAAGAAAACTTACAGAAGTTTTCCTGTACCAACTGGAGAATTTAATGTGTTAAAGTGCTAACAACTGTCTGTTGCTGAGGGGGTTGAAAACAATCCTGTTCTCACCCATCAAACTCCATAGATGGTACATCACTGTTGTTGACAGGCATAACATGATAATAAATAATATTAAAATAGATTATGAGATGCCTGTTCCTTTATTTTCTTCCCAGCACAGAGATACAGGAGGCAGTGCCCCCTGGAAGTGAGGACTCTGTGTATGTAAGAGGAAACAACCCTTTTCTGTAGTCTCAGGAGCAAAATTCAAGGAAAGATAATAGTCGGCTGAATTTCACCATCCAGCACTAAAAATCCATTCCTGAAACATATTATTTCCTAACTCAAGAGAGCCAGTGTAGCTCAAGTTTCACAGTAATGTAGAAGCTATTTAGCAGAAGTCCGTTTAAAGACACAGGAAAAATCTAACCAAACTTGCCTCTTTCTCTTAGTCACTCCAACTAATCATCTTAGCTTTATGGAAATTAAGGATTTTGAGTGATACAGATAAATTTTTCTGGACTGTATGAATAAAAAGGACAAAAAATGAGGAAAAGATTGTTTGGGGAGTAATATTTCTATTGGAGACTATCTCATTTGAAACAACATTTTAACAGTAAGGGTAGTCTGATATTGAATTAGTAAAAAAACCTCTCTCCATTGAAATTTTGCATCCTTTAGTGGTTTTTTTCTTCACCTTAGAGGCAGATTTATTCTACATCTAAGTTACATCTGGGATTTTTTTTTATTTATGTATGTCTCTATATGTTTGGAAGGTTTGTCAAGCAATCCTTTAGTTGTGGGATAACTGTTATGCCTTTTGTAATTAGATCTTCCACATTGTAAGAAGCTTGTTGTATACAGCATCATTCAGTAAGCACATTACTAGCCAAGATGAATTATAGATGATGATATGGGTTTGAGACTGTTGAGGTATTGTGTTGGGGAGTCTTTCTGGCCCTCTGTGTATACAAAGGACAGGGATTACATGCAAATATGACAGCCAGCGCTCTAATTGTAGTTTAGGGCTTTACATTTTTTCTTTCAGTTGTTCTTAAAATCCAGTTGACTGATATTTATCAGGTCTGTCCAGAAAAAAAAAACAACAAACAAACAAAACCAAAACCAAAACAAAACACAAACCCTACAGTCTTGTTCCAATGCTGTTGGACAAGTTTCCTGAAATGCAGTCTGAAGAAAAACACATCACTGTAATAAATAGGTTTTATAAAAGTTTTACATCCTACTACAGCTAATCAGTTCAAACAAGGCATTTAAGCTGTAAATAGCTTTTAAAAGTAAACAGAGCTTTACACTATGTGACAGCTATTATTACATTTTCTGCTTCTGAGTGTGAGAAAATTAATGTACCAAGAAAGTGCTTTCTATTTAAAGGCATCTTACTCCAGACATTTTTAACAACTGAAATTTGCAGTGGGTAGACCACTGAAGTGTCTCATCATTAAATTATGCACTGTACATTAGAAACAGATGTACCACTGGAAATCTTGCATGACAACACAGTCTTTAAGATTTGCCAATTAGGATGCTGCTAAAGCAGAAAACACAACATGAGTTACAGATTAGTTTGTCTACCCAAGAAAAAAAAGGACAGAAGGGGAGCAATGGTTTCATGTTCTGCTGTACAACACAAATTTTGAAAATTAACTAGTGGATACATTTTTCTTTTCTTAACCTGTAAAGCAAGTAGCATTATTAGACTGGATGGACTGAAACATTTCTGAGGTGCTCCTCAACTTCTAAATGATATAACAGTATACTATCGTAAGATGACATGGTTTTTTAAGATTTAGTCTTAAGAATGTACTGATCTGAATTGGGATGAAAAAAATTAATAGAGGAAGAAATATAATAGGTTTTAAAGTTATATTAGAACATTACATATAAATTTGCATAACAGAGGTTTTGTAAGTAATGGTCAACTTCTGCTATGTTTTAAGACCAAAATACTGTAAACCATTTCTTTTATGTATTTTACGTTCTTAGCTTCTGGGCTGATTTTAGTTGATGAGATATCATTTTGTAATGCTATGGGTCACAATGATTTGTATTTTATCTCTCAGACACTTTCATGTTTCTGCAACTCAGATTATTCATATTTTAGGATTACAGATTTCTAGTTTAAGCAAACTACCTTGTGCAGCCGCCTACTTCATGTAACTGCTTTATGAGAGATAAGGCTAGAAAGCATAACTTCTCTTTTGCAAACAAACAGTGAAGCAACTAGTTGCCTTTAAAAGAGGTTTAAAAGGGTAATAAGAAACCTATTGTAGCTGTGCCTTAGGTACCTGATCCAATAGCTGTCAGTTCTCCATGTTCAGCAGGCTTAGGCAGATGAATTATAAATAGGCTTTATACAGGAAAGGAATTTGACTCAATTTTTTCCAGCTTTTGAATATTTGTACTGACACACATTACAATCACCTTTGCTCTTCAAAAGTTCTGATGTCGTGGTCTTCAGCCAAGGGGAAGAGTAAGTATTTCCTGAAGGGATGATTTTGGCACTGCACAGCAGTGAATGTTTTCTGGATACTTTTGGTCAATTCTGTCAAGAAAAACTGACTTTAAGTGTGAAGATGGGTAAATCTTGCATCTAAAATTTGTGGTTTGAAATTACATAATTTTTTTTTATCCTGCTGTCACTTCAGTTTTAAGCACTTTCACCAATAGAGTTATGGTTAGGTGAAAGTACAGTTAGTGGCAAAACTTAGCTTTTGAAGAAGATAGTTATCTATCTAGAACATCAGCAATTCAGACAGCAAAATCAAGGCAAATAGAGAAAATGAGAACCAAGAGCACAAAAATATCTTCTCTTACAAAAACATGATTGCACACATGGTTTGGATGCAGGTTATAAAAATAGATAAGAATTTGAATTTCAGAATCTTTCAAAAAATATGTTTATACCACTGACCAATGAGATTGTGATTGGATTTGCCATTGAGAGTTGCTGCAAATGATATTCACTGGAACAGATCATTGCAGGGAAATGGTACTTAGTTCATATAATTTAAAGCAAAATGAGGATCAAAGCACTTCATCAATTTATTAAAGACATGACAGACCAGTAATTAGTGGACTATATATTCAGGATCAATATCAATACAATAGATCAACTACAGCACTAGACATGTACAAAATGTGAATAACACAGATTTCTAAACACTCCTCAAGAACTAATATCCAGAAGTTCTCATCATACACATATTACACACACACTCACAACTACATGCATATCCCCCTTCTCTCACAGGCTTTGGAGATCACAGGCACACTCCAGTCCTGAGTGTGCAGGCTGCCCTACCTGCATACCCTTCCTAGGGAACACATGGGTGCTCCAACGTTTGCACTTGTTCAATACCCTACACCTCAGTGACCCACCTGCCAGTGAGGAAGTCCTCCATGAGGTCCCACATGCATACACCACACTATCAGCCACTAACTGGGTGTAAGCTTCTCCAAATGTCCCATGGGAATGTTGGTTTGCCCTACCTGGACAGAGGACATGATGCCATGGGGTGACATCCAGAAGTGCCAAGCCAAGTCTAACTGTTGCTCTTTCCAGTGCAATGTCTTTTGCCATTACAAACTTCCATGCTTCTCATATTTTGTGCTAACTACTCCATCCTCAATTCAGAAGTCCATTTCAAGTTCCCTGGTTACAGTTTAATCTAGCCAATGGTCATTGACCTCTTCGTAATGCTCATTTTGGACAAAATGCCCTCCAGAAATTCTTATACATTTGCTTTAAGCACACTGTATAGACTCACAACCTACCAAGTACTGTTTTCCAAATCATTTTCCAATGATGGTCCATGCAGGCACCCCCAAGCATCCTGGTTTCTTCATTTGCACTCTAAGAACCTCATACAGGAGTTTTGAAAAGAGAATTAAGAGACTATTCAGTGGCTAATGAGAGTTAGGAATATTATGATCAGTTTCTCATCTGATTTTTATTAACCTTTTTAAACAATTGTAATGATATTAAAAGTACTTTAATATGAACAAAATTTAGCTTTAAGGTTTTTTCAAGGCACTTTTATTCTTGCAACATGCTGTACATTGGCTTCATTAAAACTTAGGCTTATTTTAAAAACACTAAAAATACTTGGGATAGTATAATCTAATGGTATCCATTAAAAATTATTGAAAACAAATGCAAGCCTACACTGATACTGTGCCTCTACAATTACAGTTGTATTATTTTACAGAAAGCCACCAATATTTGTTTTTATAATTTCTAATTTTCAAGAACTGAAGTGTGGTATTCAGCTAGTAGAAGTGGAAAGATTTTACAATCTCATTCTCTAAAAAATTTGATCTAGAGCTGAATTACGGTAGAATTCTTGTCATATCTGAGGAGTAACAGGATAGTTATGAGTGTCTATTTGACATGCTTGTTCCTATTCCACACAGCATTGACAAATCTGCCTTTAGTTATGATTGTACAAACTCTCTGATTTTTACATAAGAACAGCAAATGTAATATTTTTTGTACACATATTATCTTTCTTTTCTGATGTTTCGTTTCCTTGAGGTTTTAACAGCAACTGCTGGTTGTCCAAACATTTGCCTAAATAATATTCCTGTACTTTCTGTATTTATTTTAAAAAATTCTTAGCCTCTCAGAAATTAGCCATTTAAAGAGAAAAAAAGTGAAATAAACAATGAAACACACAATGAACTATAATCAGCAGATGTTGTTGTAATAAAACCCAGTACAACAAGCCAGTGAGTATCTTTAAGGTCTTTTTATTATTTTGTTAGTAGACTTTTTTTTATTTTTTTAACCTGCACTATGATTTTTTTATGAATAGACTATTCTCTGGACTCAGGGTTTGGCAGACCAAGTGATGTCTGATTTGAAACAAACTCAATGTTTCATAAAATCATATCCTATGATTAGCAGCATCCTTGTAGTAAACTGCCCGCAATGAACAATCCGATATATTGTGGTCTCAGCATGGCAAAAGAGTGCCATGAAAACCATATCATTATAATTGGACCGTATGTAGCTGTCTACAGATTATTCTCCTGCACATAATTACGCAATTGCTGTAGATTCTTGCTGAATAAAAACATGAGCTTCTTTAAGATAACAGTTTTGCTTGCAGTTTAGCAGGAAGACAAAAAAAGTCAATTTTTACGAGCCAAATCAGGTGTGGGCTTGGCTGTAGTGCAGACCTACAAAGGAGCTTCTGCTATCTGTCTGTGTTGGTTCAGCTGCTCACAAGATTTTTTTCCCTTTTGATGAACGATTAAAGAGGCACCTCATCCCATTGTGGTTGTTACTAATTAAATGTTTAATGCTAAACAAACTATCTAAAGAGGAACAGGAAGAAAACAACAAACTCATTATGAACACTGAGCTATAAGTAATTTTCTGTAGCCTCCTTTAGAGAGAAATCCCTCAAATATTTACATGGGTCCAGCCTTCTATGCTTAACAATAAAACAAGGTAGTCTTATGGCACAGTAATAGTCATAGGACATGTATTATAAAAAACCTCAATTCTCTTGTAGACACTCTCTGAGCTGTGGGCCAGTGTATATAATGACTTGGAGAGCCATGAACGAAAGAAGCATTGATTAAAACACTAATAAAGCTGTCAGGTCAAAATTTAGGAAGCCATGACTGGAAAGAGATTGAAGAGAAAATGTGCTGTGCCTGAATTAGATGTTTACCTTTCAGAAAGAAACATAGCTGGCGTATTTGTTGTGTCATCCCTCTGTATGTATCACAAAACATTCCTCAGTCCATTTCACCTAGCAGTAATAAAACTGAAATCTATTTAGTAGCTTTATTTATCAAAAACAAACAAGACATCAAGATGAAAAGAAGGACTTGTAACAACGCAAAGGAAGGGCTTCTTCAAGTATAACCGCAGCAAAAGTAAGATTAGGGAAAATGTGGGGACACTGCTGAATCATGGGTGTCCTGGTAGCAGAAGACACAGAGAGGGCTGAGTTGCTGAATGTCTTGTTTTCATTAGTCTTTACTGCTGAGGATGGCTCTCAGGAACTCCAGAGCTCAGAGGCAGGAGAAGAAGGCTGGAGAAAGGAACACTTCCCCCTGGTCATAGAGGGCCATGTTAGAAATCAGGTAGACAGACTTAACACCCATAAATCCACAGACCATGATGGGATGCACACACGGGTGCTGAGGGAGCTGGTTGGTGTAGCTCTGCTGCCCTCCATCATCTTTGAAATATCATGGAGAACGGGAGAGGTGCCCAGTGATTGGAGGAATGTCAGTGTTAATCCCATCTTCAAAAAGGGCAAGGAGGACCCAGGAAACTACTGGCCAGTCAGCCTTGCCACCATCCCTGGAAAGGTGATGGAACAGATCATTCTGGAGGTCATCACCAAGCATATAGAAGAGAAGAAAGTCATCATGAGTAGTCAGCATCAATTCATAAAGGGGAAGTCATGCTTGACCAATTTGATAGCCTTATGTGAAGATATGGCAAGATGGATTGATGAGGGGAGAGCAGTGGATATTATTTACCTCGACTTCAGCAGGGCTTTCGACACTGTCTTCCATAACATCTTCTTGAGTAAGTTTAGGAAATATGGGTTAGATGAATGGGGAGTAGATTGTTTGGGAAAAAAATAATGTAGAATTCACTATGGTATTTTCATCTAATTTTTAATAGAAATGAAATTAAAAACAAAAGTAGCGTGGCCTCAGGCTGGCAGAATTATGCCTGATGGACTGGTTCATGGCCTTAACTGAAGGAGGGCTGTGTTTTCTAGCCCATTGGGACTGTTGATTAACAAAAACTCAAGCCCAAAGAAATTATGCTCAAATTATTTTAAAATCAGCTGCCGGGATGAGCAGTAGTGGCTATGACCTCACTTGTGAGAGTTGTTTTCCGATTGAGTGGTGCCCTGTGATGAAGATTCAAGAAGAGATGAGTAGGCTTTGTTGAATTAAGGGTGACTGGCTTCAAAGATTCTCACTGAGGAAATGGCCTCAACTCTTCAGAGGTATGGAAGGTTGCATGACCAAGGCAAGGCAGTAGGAAAAAAAGGACAGAAACTCCCACAGGAGTGTAACCTGGAAGCTGGTAACCTCTGGCAGTGGCAGGAAGGTGGAGGCATGTTTGTGCTGAGTACTTGATCTCAAAGGAGGATGAACAAGTTCTGCTAAGGGAATGCTCTAGAGCGAGCACTACAGAGAATTACAGATTGCTAGGGCTCGTTCAGACTAGTATCTGTTGTTTCTCATCCACACGACTGACATAGCTGGTGGGGACACTGAGCAGACCATAGGTAACTACACAGCTCTGGGTTCAGGGTTCAGGAAGACAGCAGTCTGGATAAAGTTCCTCTCTCTTCAGGTCAAGCACCTGATTAGTAGGAAACAGATTCAGCAGACTAATGCCTGCCTGCTTAGCTGATATTGATAACAATACTGGCTTCTTGAGTATGGTTTGGAAAAAGGTTGCTTTAGAGAGAGAAGCTCTATCTGGCAAAGAAAGAGAGGAAAGTGTGTGGAAAAGCTTGCTAATCCAGTGAGGGGTCTTTATATTACATTAATCAGAGAACAGGGACAAGTAAAGAAAATAAAGGTGGTGGAAAGCTATAAGGGAACCTTGCATATTGCTGCTTAGAAGGGAGGATATTCAGAAATGTATGTCAAGGATCTGTACACTGATGTAAGAAACTGAGGCAAAAATCTGAAGGAATTGGAAGTTCATGTGAAATGATGGTGCTGTAGAGTATCAGAACAGAAACACAAAGACTTTGTGGGAAAGCACACGACCCTCATGTGTGGCTATAGGTTGTTTAGAAAGCATAAATGGGGAAGATAAGATGATGAAGGGGCATTGCACTGTGTGTAGGAGGTGTTTAAGTGCCCAGAGCTCCAAGAAACAGCACATGCTGTCAGTTCCACCATGGTGTAAGGCTGCACTAATGACAGTGTGCTGGGAATCTGCTACAGCGTCTTCCCAAGGGGAACAAGAAGATAAGGCTTTTTACAATGAACTAATAGAAGTCTCCTGATAGCAAGGCCTGACACTTAAGGAAACTTCCAATCTCCCAGACATCTATGAGGAAGACAGCATGAGTTCAAACACCTTGAGAATTATCTCGGCTGCATTTTGAGACAGATTCTTAAGGCAATCATAAAGGGCCAAACACAGATAATGTTCTACTTTACCTTTGCTGACAAGCAATGAAGAGCCAGTGCTCAACGTCATCACATAGTTTTGGCTACAAAGAAACAAGAAGTTACTGAGTTACGGCTCTGGCGGATAGGCTTAGAGAGAGGAAGTAGAGTGAGCAAACTAGTATCTTGAAGGGCATAGCTTATTTTGAGAAGAGGTCCAACAGGTCAGTAGTAAAGGTAGCCAGAGTTCAGTTTAGTGGAGAACAAGTTTTAATTCTTTTCTAGTGATTCCAATAAGTTTTAGGTTGGTTGTTATGTGTAGCTAACTTGTGAAGTGTTACCACTTTTTACTTACAGGAAACCCTTTGTTTTCATGTCTCAGTCTTTTCCTTTTCTAACCCGTAGTTTTCTTGCTCCTTCTGCACCACATCTATTTCTTTCACTTCCTTTACACACCTCTTTCCTTTTCCTTACCCTTTCAAGTTTTCAATTATTTAAACATTTTCTTAACAACAAGGCTGTTCTCGCTACTAAATTCTTTGCTCTACTTAATCTTTGTAGAGGTGGGAACAGTCATCAAATATTGCAAGGAATCAGAAGGAGAAACAGATCTTGAAGTCTTCCTGGATTGGTAGCAGAACCAGCAATTGCAGAACACTCAAAAATCAGTAGTGTCCAGATGCCTGAAACTTGGGAAGGTGTCAAAAGAATGGGAAAAAGAATGACATGCCTTCCCTCATGCTGGAATATCTGCAATCCTAGTAAACTGCATTCAAAAGGGATTCACAGTAACGAAAAGTATGACTTCTGCTTTGTTTTACTTAATCAAATGAAAATGCTAATGAGAAAGCACTGACAGCCTTGAAAACAACATATAATCGAATAGAAAGGCTGCTGTAAACTTAAAAGTACAGCTTCTTTGAGTCATATAGCTCTGTAGAAGATGATGTACTTTATGTAATGAAGATAAGAAAGGTACATATGGAAGAAATCTACAGCTTATCTTAGCCTTAGAGAAGAGCAAATAACTTGGCCTCGTGAGGAAAATGAAATAAATGTACAACCAGGTATAACATAATGTTTTATAATTGTTGAACACTTCCAGTATAATCTCTCACACACAAATCTTCAGACTGTTATTTGCTTACTTACAGAATAATACGTAAAGAGTTTATAAGTAAAAATATTTTTAAAATAACATCTAACTGTGTTCAGTAACTTAAGAAGAAAAGAGAACTTGCCTCTCACCTTAGCAGACAAATCTGTATGAACACATAGTTCTACTCTTAGATGTTTTCCCAATTTTCAGTTGGAGCTGAAGTCTTTCTTTTTCCATTAACATTTGATCTGTTTAGAAGAAAAGAAGAAATGAGAAGTAGAGGTCACAACAGCATATTACTATAACAATAACAATACCGTAACACTAATAATACAATACTATTGGCCTTTCTTTTTGTTTCTTCCTATAACTGGGTGCTGTGCTTAAGACATCAGAGGTGTGATGACCCACCTCTAAAATAGGAACAAACCAGAACCTGAAATCTTGGCTCTTTCTGGCTTGAAAAGACAAGCAGGATGTAGGTTTCATTGGGCTGTTTAGACAGAAGATGTAGGCTGAATCTTTCTGCTGATTATGTTACAGTTGACTTTGTAGGCTAGTTTCCTTGAACAGGTACGTAAAATGACGACACTTTATGGAAACAGGACTTAACAAAAAATATTTGAGAGAAGAAAATGAATGCACTAGATAACAAAAAGGAGGAAGAGAATCTGAGAAACTATCATATGGGTAAAAGAACAATAGAATATTTCTGGAGAAGGGCTGGAAAAAGGAGTAAAAGTTTTCAGTAGGATTAGGGTGGTGCTGCCAGCTTTGATCATCATGAAGGGAGAAGATAGCCCCTTCCTCTGCAAGCTTAATAATAAGGCTAACTTTTGCTTGTGTTTTGAAGGGTAGACTTTCTAGAGTCATAGAAAGTTGATTGTGTGTGAACATGTGTACAAAGAAGTGGACTTTGTTATATGTTAAATGCATGAGATATGAGGAGACTGATTTCTTTTACTATGAACAGAGAGAAGAGTCCTTTCCTATCAAAAAACTGGTATTACTCTCCTTCCTAAGGCATCTCGATACCATCCCTTGATTTCAACCTCAGCCATGGAGAGACCTTCCTCTACTTAGTAGTCTTAGATGGAAAGATGATAAAGAATTCCCAGATAAAGGAAGAGGACTTTTTTTTTTTTAAGAATTTATTCCTATTGAGTGATCTTTCTGCCAGTACTTTTGCTTCAGGTGCGCTACAGAGAATCCATTGCTAACAGAATAACATGCCCTCTGGTCTTGTATGCGCTATGAATAGGTGATTTCAAGAATACAACTTTGCTCTATGCAAGCTTTCTGTACAGCAGCATACCACAGGTGAAGCAGAATGAGATAAGAAGGAAGCTGGAGGATTCTCTGCTACATGTCTTCTTACCCTCTAGTCACTACCTACCACATACGTATACCTTTTTTTTATTCCAGTGATCTCCCTGCCACCAGCTGTCTTACATGCCTAACTGGCCTCATAAAAGACTATTCCCTTACATAATGAATGAAGCTTGAAAGCCCAGTTATTCTATCCAGAATACCTGAATATATTTTTTAATTTTTCACTTATGGAACCTATATAAGCATTACTGTTTACCTTTGAATAGCTGATTGTTAAATTTTATGTGATATAATGGTCTCTTCTGGGCTGTTGCAATACCATCACATTTCTGAGAGTAACATATTACTAGGATTTGGATTTCTGATGGAATGTGAAAAAAAAACCGAACAACTTTTTAAATGTTTTGTTTATACATGAACTTATTTGGACTTTTATTCATACAAACCACTACTGATATAGAACTTAATTGTACTTCTGAGAAGTTTCAATTGCTAAAGTTTTGATCATTTCCTTATCAAAGAATAGCACTTCTAGGAATTCAAATAAGCCTAATATTGCCAAATTATGTTCTCCCCTGTTCTCTACTCTTTCTTCACTCTTCCGAAGCCAGGCTGTCTTTTTGCTAGACAATGCTGAGATCTGGATTTCATTGTCAACGAATGCCCCAAAAGGTAAGTTTTTTAATGTGATAGAGGTAAATGTTTTGCTGTCTAGGTCTCTTTATTATAATTCTCAAACTTATATTTTACAAACGTAGAACAGAAGGAGCAAAAGCTTGTAAAATGTATGTTCTGAGGTTGAGGTAAGTAGGCAATGTATCATAAATATTAAACGTGCACGCAGCTACCAGGCATTCACATCTTGGAAAATCTAATACAAGTTCACTTTTTATATTTTCACTCTCATTTGCTGCCTCACACTTCCAAGAAAGAAACACCTTTCAGAATACAGATCAGAGAAAGATAATGAAACAAGGGCTTCATGTTAATAGGATACAGAATTATTCACCCACGGGACACTTTTACAGATAGCCAATAACAGTACACAGCTGAAGCCACTTCTCTCTGAAGGCTGCTAGGATATATGGGTGAGCTAAGAGATCTTTGATTCTTGATGTTGTGTGCACACTGCTTACTTTCTAGCTTTCTTGACAGATTCAACAGAGGTCACTATTGAAGGGTGATTGTTTGGCAGTAGCCTATAAGGAACTGGAAGCCCTTGGACCTTGGCCAATACAGACATTTTTAGGCATCTTAGACATTTTTTAGATGTTTTGATGGAGAGATGACCATAAGACTGGAGCTCAGCAATTGTCATATTTCTCAGTGGAAAAATAAGAGACAGTTACAATTGATTGATAATTACTGCTAGGGCTTTCTATGAAGAACTCCTGAAGTCACTAGTTTTAGAAATGTGATGCTCCAGTGAGTAACACAATGGACATAAACCACCCAATATAATGAACGATGGACTGTGGGATTTAATAACCTAGAAGAGATAGTAATCTAAGTGCAAAACACAGCTCTGGTCTCAGCTAAACATATGTCTGATGTCCTGGTCAAGAACTCATGATTAGTGATTTTGTTTACTTATAGATAACAACACATAGGTTAGACCTCAAAGGAGAAAGTAATAGCCAGGTGTTAATTTTCTTTCCTATATTTCCACCTACTTCCCATGCCACCCAGGGGAACTGGTTCTTTTAAGTACTGTACAACACTCCTATCACAGAAGTTGGGGGCAGGTTGCCAAAAAATTGACCAATGATCATCAAAAGATCTCCAAAACCATACGAGTGGATTCTGAGCAGGGTCGAAGGCTACATTCTCTAGTGATTCATAATAATTATAACAAAATTTTTGCTTTGTCTGCTTAAAAACAATACTTGTACTCTTTTTCTTGGAAAAAAAATTCCTCAATTTAAAATCTTTTAAATAAAGGGATGTTGGAGGGCTAAATTCTTTTATGTGAACAGTAGTTAGAAATTTGTGTGAAAGGAGAATACAGACAGGAACTTGAATTCAAACCATCTTGTTTGAATGGCTGCAGTCAAAACCAAACTTTAAATCAATCTACATGTGTAATAGTACTCAAAATTCTACTTCCAAGAGTGTATCCAGCTTTCTGCTATAAAAATAATATATGAGATTTTTCATACTTGTTAGTTTCTGCCAGCTCTCTTCAGCCAAATTGCCAGAATTCATTTTCCTTTACCATTGCTTCATTTCAAAACTTCTTCAAACATCGTGTTTTGTTGTTGTTGTCATGAAGCTTGCTAGACCACACACTTATCTCAGAAATGGAAGCATTCTCTTACCTCCACAATGATTTTAGATGCAGAAGTTTGTAGTGTTAAGATTACTCAAATGCCTTAGATTGTCCTCTGTGATACGCCCTGATGAGGTGACTTGAAAAGCAAATAGATCCAACTTTTCTGATTTGAGAGGAAAAGAAAAAAATTAATTTCCTATTCTTTAGTATAACTATTAGGTTGTGAAGGAATTTCTCTTGAAGTATTGACCTTCCCTGAAGAAGGACTTTAAAGGATCATTGAGTCCAATTCCCTGCTCCTCACAAGACTATCTAAAACTAAAACATACACTAAAAGCGTTGCCCTGATGGTCCTTGAAATATGACCAGCTTCTTGGCCCTCTCTGTCTCCAAGCCGAACAAGCCACTCCTCCTAAGTCTTGTCCTCAAAGCCTTTCACAATCACCCTCTTGTGGACACATTCTAATAGTCTGATGTCCTTTTCATATTGAAGTGTCAAAGACTGCACACAATGCTCAAGATGGGGCCGCACCAGGGCAGTTTGGAGTGGGACAATCATTTCCCTCGACTGGCTAGCTATGCTGTGCTTGATACACCAAAGGACATGGTTGGCCCTTTTGGCTGCCAGGGCACACTGCTGATTCATATTCAACTTGCCATCGACCCCACCCCAGATCTCTTTTCACAGGGCTGCTCTTCAGGCTCTTGTCCCCCAGTTTGTATGTATAACCAGGACTACCCCATTACAGGTGTAGGTGGAGAATCCTGCATTTCATACAGGTGACTGCTCAGCTCTCTAGTTTATCCAGATCTCCCTTTGAGGCCTCTGTACCTTTGAGGGAGTCCACAGCTCCTCCCAGTTTAGTATCATTGACAACCTTACTTAAAGGACATTTGATTTCTGTATACAGATAATTTATAAAAGCATTAAAGAGCACTGGCACTAAAATTGAGCCCTGGGCTCAACTTGAGTCTATTACATTATTTGTTATCAAAGAGCACGCACATTCAGACATTTACATATACGCCAATGAGCCCAACTATCTAGTTAATTCTGAGGTGTGCATAAAGGATATTTAGGAGTTAAAACTATTTGTATGGATAATGAAATCAGCTTTTTCAAGATCCGAATAAAAGTACATTGGGTTAGTCTTTTGTTCATACCTAGATTTTCAAGAGATCTAATAACAGATAATGTTACCCAAATCTTTTAAATTTGGATACTTTAATAGCCAATAATAATAATATTGGTTGTGCATTGCAGTAAGAGGTTAGGAAAATTAAAACCAGGATTGAACATAAACGAAGAATAGTAATTCCAATAAATCCACCTTCTCAGCTGCTCCCTTTTGCAGCTTTTCGCTAGTGAATGTCATCAACGGCAACATGCTCTATGACTTAAAGGATTTTTATATTCGTTCTTCTTTCATGAATTATTTGCTTACCTACCACTTACTTTTCTTCCAAACAGTCTATTAATTTCAAAATTCTGCCAATATGCATGTCAAAGACAACAGTATATTTCTTTTGAGAAAATTAGCGTTTCTAAGGTTTTTGTTGTTGTTGTTTTTTTCTCCTTTAGTCTTATCCCCAAAGTTGAGACTTCCTAAACTTTAAAAAAGTGTGGTGCATTCAGATTTCCTTTGATCTTTTACTATTTCTTCATGTAATTCCACCACTACTTTTCTGAATGTCTGTGCAGGAAACCCTCTATTATACTTATCTGTAAGGAGCCCCTAAACAGAAACATATGTGTGTGTGGCTTGATACGCTATCTGTGCGACAAGCATTCAGTAGATCTAATGAATGCTATGTATAAACATTTCTTGTGAATGCATTCTACATTTTATCTGTGTATTGTGCATCTCAGTATTTCAAAAAAATGTCCAAAAAAGTGCCAAAAGCTTTTAATCTTCATTTGGATAGGATTTTCAGACAGAGAAAAAGAATTGTGAGAACCTGCATTGTTTCGTTGCTCTTGGTCCAGGGATTTTCAGTTCCTGATGGACCATGTCAGCTCAAACAACCAGTGTGAACCTAGAAATGTGAATTTGTAGAGCAAAGCCATCCATATTGAGAGCCTGGGTTTTGTACTGCAGCATTTCATAGCGTCTTTTTTACTTTAGGCAACAAGAATCCATCTTCTGGGTTTGTTTTATCCGAAATTCAGTTCATATGTTCCAGAAGTGCTCTGTGATATGAACCAGAACATGAAAAATGGGGACAACTGGAATGTTTGCGTCAAGATCACACTACTAATTCAAATAAAAACCTAATGTAGATACACCGATAGTCACCCGCGGTCATAATTATCTGAATTTTTTTTTTTTTTTTTGCAAGTCTTTTCCAAAGAACTGTTCTCCTTTGCATATCTTTACTCTCTCTTACAATTATTTATGATTTTGGTTTATGGAACACGGAAACGATTTGAATTAAGTTTACATGAAATGCAGCAAGTAAAGTTTTGTTTAGAGGCTTATAAAGTTTGGTTGGAAAAAAAGGCTATATTTATCCTTTTGTTCTTGGAATAATGTTATTTTCCTTGTAAAAATATCTCATGGCAGATGGACTTAGAGGCAACAAGAAATGGTGATCTTTTTTTTTTTTCTTTACTTTTTAGCTTTTAGAGAGGAAGAAATGACAAATTTTTACCTAAATGTCAAGAAACAAGGAGCCTGGACAGTCACAGATTATTTCTTTATGTGAGCGACAGGAGAAAAAACAGTGTTGTTGGCAGACACTGAGCAAAGCAAAATGAAACAAAAGGTAAACTACGGAGTTTAGTTAGTGATGAGTAAGAAGAGTCACAGAATACATGGTGTTCGGTCAGTAGCATACATAAGACTTTGTCTTTTTGGAGTCTTTATGTTTCTAAACAGAATAAAAGCAAAAATATCATGAAACAATTGACAGATGGCTTTTATGAACTGTAGAATAAATTTGACACATAACACTTTTGAAGAACACTGTGGAATGAACCAGCCTGGAATATTTTTAGATTAATTGTTGTGACTATGATCTTGGTTATGGTTATAACTATTCTTTATATAATTTGGGGTTGTGTGTTTTCCTTTTGAACTTTCCCTTTGACAATAAGACTTTATTCTTAGCATGCAATTTAGACAGCTTATACTTAATGAAATGTAGCATATTTTTTCTAGATCTGACATGCTTTGTATTGTGTGGCCTGTATCTTATGATTCAAGATGTCTGTGCAAAAATAAAAAATAATAAAGAGGGCTTGTGGGGTTTTCTTGCCATTAAACCACAATCTTATGCTTTGCTGAAAATATATTTCAAGTTCTTTATATTCCATTTCCACTGATTTAGACTAAAATACCTTTTCAAATACTAATTTTAACATGCACCTATATATTTACACATAATATCCTTAGAAAGTAAATCAAAGGTGTTTAATAGCTAATACGCGTAATGCTGTTTTGAACAGTTTGGGTCTCTCGAGGATGTTTTTACTTCTTGTTCACAGCTTGTACAGAACTGGATAGAACTCCAACATTTTAAGAGAAGATGTAGTCAAGTTTATAACCTGAGTTATGGGAATAGTCTTCTTTTCTTGATCGTAACACTCCTCTACTAGAATGAAAACATAGAAGGACACTTACCACTTTGAATTTCTTTAATACAAACTGAAAGAAAAATTTCAAAAATGAAACTCCATATGCTTAGCTTTGTTCCTACGTTATTTCTGTGATTTCTTGAAACTTATCATAGAATTATTTGAAGAACTGGAATAAAATAAAGCTATAAAGTTCTTTAATGGAATTTAAATACAAGTGAGATTAAAGTAATTGTTGTTAGAGATACAGATTAATATTGGGTGGATATTATTCCTTAGTTTGCCTGGTTAACTGGGAACAGATTTTTCAGTATTTCTCCTTTTTCAGAGAGACATCTTTAAGCTAGTGGGCATATAACATCTTTTGTGTGTTTGTGTGCTTCATTTTAGTATGCATCATCACATTGTTCAGTGAAATGAATAAATGAAGGGGGGTTTTATTTTTTACATACTGATCTATGTGGTTTATGCCTTGTATGCTTTTAATTTAGTAGGGCAGTACTTTCCATTCAAAGATGGCTCTTCCAAGGAATGTTGTTATGGAACTCTATGCAATAAGTTTAATTCTCACTTAGTTTAAAAGAAATACTTTGGAAACAAATGCATCAAAGCACAGGAAAGTGGTTAGTAGACATTCTGTTTTTCAAACAGATGAGCAAATTTATTTGATGAGTAGGGCCTCTGGGGCAAATCAAGCAATCAAATCATCTTGAAGTCTTTGCAGAGTCTGTATAAATGACCCTGTTGATCTATCTGCAGCTTTTCAGCCTTTCTTTAAAGACTACTTGTCCTTTCCTTGTTACTGAAGAAATTATGCATTTTATTTCTTCTAAAACTGACCAGTTAAATGGAAAAACTGGTTCATTCTTTGTCTGGATGCTGGATACAAAACACACATCACTACCACAGGAAATTCCTTCCAAGGAATGTTCTGCACAAATACCGTATTAATTAACGAATTGTGTTCTTACTGTCCAATTCAAATCCTACATTGATCTTTCATTGCCAAAATATTGCTTAAATTATTTTTAGTTCTAGGAATGATGTTTGAGGGTCTCAGGCTCATTCCTAGCAAAAAGCTGTGCATGTCACAAAAAAAAATTGCTTAGCAGATGCTATTGAGTTGCAGATATGTAGAAAACCTTGGTAAAGGTAAAACAATTTGAAAAGACAAATATACAGAATAACCCACTCATTCTCCCAAGTAACATCTAAAAAAATGCAGTAAGTTTCTCATAAGATTCAATGAGTGTTTTGGCTAACGTATCACCTTGTCAAGTTACATTTCTATTGTAAGAGAATGAAAGACTGCTTCTTTAGCACTCTCCTAAGTTCTATATGCATGTAGAAGGCAAGAAAACCTACAATTATTAATTTCTCTAAAATCTGGGGGGAAAAAAAAAAAGGTCTGAAATGTTAATCATTCTATTCTTTAAACCCTTTTTACCTTTCTTTAAATACCTGTATCTGGAGTAAATCATCACTTGTAGATTTAGTCCTCATTTTGCAACTAATTCAGATAATCAATGCCCTGTACACATGAGGAAATGAGTTCATTTAAATGAAGGTTTTTAAGAGAACACTACAGAACACTAAGGATGTCATGCCTACATGGATTGAAACGTTGTTAGGCCCTCTATCTTAAACTTGTTTTAAAAGATTAATCTTCTTTCTGTGTTTTTCATCTCTCCTGAAAATGTTTGTGACTTTCATTTGTTTGGGGATTTTTTGGTTTGGGTTTTGGTTTTTTGGTTTTGGTTGGTGCTTTTTTTTATTTCATTTGGTTTGGTTTTTTCAATTACATTAAGAAGAGATATTTCAGGATTTTATTTTGTTGAAAATTTATAGGTTCAAGGAAATATTTTCTTTCTTAATATAACATTTCTCATTGTTCCTTGAATTTCAAAGCTGCCATACAAGAGGTAATGGGTTTTAACATAAATGGGAGAAGTTCAAGTTAGATATAAGGAAGAAGTTCTTTACTGTGAGGGTGGTGAGGCACTGGAACAGGTTGCCCGAAGAAGTGGTAAATGCCCCATCCCTGGTGGTGTTCAAGACCAGGTTGGGCAGAGCCTTGGGTGACATAGTCTAGGGTGAGACGTTCCTGCCCATGGCAGGGGAATTGGAACTAGATGATCTTAAGGTCCTTTCCAACCCAAACCGTTTTATCATTCTATGATTCTATGATTCCATGATTTTATTGCTCATCTAAGTAGTAGGTTTATATTTTGTTTTGTTTTGGTTTTCTTAACCCAGAAATAAACATTACATTTAGATTATTAATTCTAAATAGAAAAGTAGTCTTCTGCATGTAAAGGGATATAAATTCTCAAGTGTTGTACACTTAGTGATGGATTAAAAATTAAGCAATTTACTCAGCACTTCATTAGGACATTGACAAATCAAAACTAAGGCAGTGCTGTTAAATACATTATTTATAAGCTAAATATACCTTAAAGCCCTATAATTCTCACTCCTGGCCAAATATCTGTTTCTGGGTCAAGAGGTACATTATTAGAGTCTTTGGAACTTCAGATTTTGGAAGTTACATAATTTCTGACCCCTTAGGCTCAAAATATCAATCTCCTGATTACTACCTTTTTAAGCTTGGTGGCATGCTTTTAGCCTTTCGTCTGTTGTGCCAAACTCAGCCATTACTGTCTGGGCCAGTTGGACTGCAAAGGCTGGGCTGTCTGGCTGTTCTGGCAGGCATAGTTCCCATCTGGTCTGTCTATAGCTGGTTTCTGCTAGAGCTCCAAGTAATTAGCAATTTGGCCCCAGTGGAAGGCTTTTAAATGAAAGGAGGTGACTGAACCAGACAGTAAACCGGTGGCCCTTTCCCATTGTTATGACTAATAAATATAATATGGTAGATGGTACACTCTTGTTCCCTAACTTGTTAATGTTCAGCTTTTACCCCATCTGAGTCTTATGGGAGATTTCTTTCAGAGAGCTGACCAAGGTGCTGACAGAAGTTACTGACACAAGCTACACAACTAAGTATTTTGATAGATTATTTGTTTGGGGTGGGAGAGAGGAATGAGAAAAAAAAAAAAGCCACAAACCGAAAAAGCAACAACCAAAATCCAAACCCAACAAAACAAAAACAAACACCCTACCCCCAACCCCAAAATAACAGCTTTTTTTACTTTATCTTCATAGATTTTGAGTGGATGTGCAAAGGAAACTTAATCTGTATAACTGCTGTATGTAAAACACACTTAGGCTTCCTTTGGAATTAGTGGGTATAGCAAACAGGACTGTAGTTCTGATACTTTAAGACAATGATATTTCATCTTCCTTGCATGATATTTCATCATATTGTGTGAATATATTTTCAGTAGAGGTGCAGGTTCCATAACACGTGAATGCTGCTTTTCTGAAGTCACATTTAAAAGAACAATTAAAAATATTTTATGAATACTCAGGCATCTATGGATTGTAAAATGAACATCTTAGCTTAAGGGAAAAAGGCAAGGTTTGAAGGGACAGCTGATAGCTTTTACCTGAGTGCATCACTAGAGTGGTGGAAAAAAACCACACAAGCTTTAAGCGTGCTAAGCCGATCTTCAGGGGAAAATTTGGCTCCAAAACCAGGATCTGCAAAACTAAACTTAGTGTGAGCAAGTCAATGGAAACACTGAAGAAAAGAATGTCTTTGAATGAATTCAGGTGGACAAAATTCTACGATTCTGTGATTCTATGAAATGATTTTTTTTTTCCATCCACTGCAGAAATTCACAAATCTAAAAATTATCTTTAATTTTTAATTTTATTTTATATTAGATCTTTATGATATTTTATACCATGTGAGTATACTTCTACCATAAACAAATAAGCCTACTCGTGAAAACATTCAACAATGACATGGAAACTAGTGATTAAAAGTGAATTGCATTGGGAGTTCAGCTTTTAACATCCTGGATGCATATTCTCTCTGCCAGTATACTTAAAAATATGGATACTTTCTTAATGTTATGGGATGTATTGGCACTGGAATATTCATATTTCCCTCCTTTGTTTTGTGTAACACAGATATGTGTGACTAAGTATGGATTAGAAGGGTTACCCTTAGGGTCCCTAAATTATAGATCCTAAAGCAATACTTAGAGCTCTTCATTGGTGTCCATTGTAAGACAGTACTGGGCATGGCTGTAATAAGAATTTCAGGTATCAATAAGAACTTACTGGACAAAATCTAAATTTCTTTTCACTGAAGGGTGCAGCATGTGCTTGAGTGGAGAACTACACCTTGTTTTAAAGGCCTACAAGACAACATATATCCTTTTACAGACCTGCCTCCTCGCTTTAAATAGAGATACTCCCACTTGACAAGAATACATATTCATAGGAGAGAAATCTCCTTTCCTACAAAAGGCTTCAGCTGCCTTCAAATCCCTATCTCGAAATGAGATGATATCAAGTGTTACTTCTGGCAATGATTTGAATATCTCCATCCCCATTTAGGTTTATCAAGTCCTTTTCCTATGAAAGGTAAAACATATTGAACTAAAACTAAAACTTTTGCTCTTGTGTTCTATAAATTTGTTTTGACCATTGCATATTTTTCAAAGAAATCATCTGAATCCAGAACCCAAGTATGTGTACAGTATTTTGCATCACAATGGGATTTTGGAAATCTACAGAGTTAGGAAACTATGACCTGTCTTAGCCACAACTTTTCTAATTTCTCCTGCGTTGGTCGGAACAAAGTAGAGACGATCTACATGAAACAGTATTTTTGTTATGAATATTAACTAGGAAAAAAATCACATAAGACCTTCCAGGTAACTACATTTTTGGAAAGTGATTTGCTAGTTGGTGGCTAGTTGCAAATTGATAGTGAAGTATGTTTTAGGCAGCTGGAGATTAAGGCAGCCAAAATTAGACTCTATCTATCTTTGAAACCAATGTCCTAATTCATGTCACGTTTGTAAGTTTACACTTATAAAGCATTTCAAGATATCCACATAGAGTTATCATTCAAGATATAATATTTTTTTGTATCTGAAACTACCTACAAAAAATGTCTGTCACCTTCTGCTCCTCTTGCTGGAGTGTCAGCCATGAAGGGATAGGAGTATAGTAGGATTTCTTTTAAGGAATAGTGCTGGGACTATCCTATTGAACTTGAGTTTGCCATCACAAAGGAGGAGACATGGACAACCTGAACATAATCATATATAAATAAATCTTTCTGACTAATTCAAGCACTGTGCATGTGAAAGATGAACTTCATTGATCTTTAACATTTCTAGATTTTGTGCCATTCCTCCTCTCTTTCCCTAAGATCCTATTCTGTCTGAATTCCAGTGCAGTATAGCTGACACAATGGGCCATATTTTTCTATTAAATATATAGTGCCAGAAAAGCTTTTGACTTCCACGGCAGTTCTGTGTATGCCTGTGAGGGGAGAATTGTCCTGCTGTGGATTCCCTGTATTATTATGTGTTTTCCAACAATAAGAAAAGACAACCTCTGTCTGTCCTTCAAACTGCAGCTTTGCCACCCTGATTTCAGAGGCTTTAGACTGGCTGGTACTCAATGTGGAACTTGGAAAAGAGAATGAAAGATTTACATGTGCACAATAGAAGCACAGTTTTCCTTACACGAAAACTGCTGTTCACATGCATGGGGGGGCGGGAGGGTTTGCCAATTTAACAGTTAAGTAGGCTTTTACGCAGTACCATATGATACCACAAACCATATTCCCTCATCACAAGTCCCTCAGAAATTGTGAAGTATATTGATAGATATTACATGAAGTGAGAGGAAGATAACAAACCAGTGTGATATACTGACCAACAGAAAAATTACTTACAGATATTGTGGCCTGCAGATCCATTGATTTTGGTTTGAGTGTGAAGTCATTGTTTTAATTGGTCCTGTTTTACAATCTGTCAAAATAAGCTGTAAAGCATGTGTACTATATATAATTATCTTTTCTGGTTTGGCTTCACAGACCAGGGTTTGGAAGGTGTTCAAATTTATACTTTTGTTTAATGAAAGTGTTTTAATTAACCTACTGATATAGCCGTTCACTCATCATGTAACTGACTTCCAAGATGTGTTATATGCACATTTCTCATCAACTTAATTGTATATTTTTGTAGATCTTATCTTTCTCTTTTTGAGTAGATATGATAAAATGCTTACTTTTGTCACTTACCTTTGCCTTTTATGCTCTGATCACAGATCAATATGTTAGACTGACTGAAGCATTTATAAGCTCAGAAGGGAAATTTATTGTATTTTACAAATATAAAGATTATTTAGAAGTCTACATGATGTTTTGATCAGTGGACTGGGGTATAACAGAATAAAAAAAAAGGATATAATTGAAACTATTCATAAGAGTATCTATACTTGAGCTAAGAAAAATTGCCGAGTAATTATTACATTTTTTTGCACAAGTTAGATAGGTGAACAGGTATTTGCTTTGCTTTTGTAGTGTAACACATTTAAGTCATGGAGTTATGGAAGGCTACCCTTTTTTCTGTTTCCTATGATGTTGCCTGCTAGACTTAGATTTTCATGTTCTTTTCACTTGGATCTGTATATATCTTTAGAATAACACATTCTCTTGTGTTTTTCACCAATGACTAGGAGACAACTAGAATTAAAAGTGGGAGCAGTCATATTTTCATGGTCTTGGCCAGACACCTTTGAAATAGCCCCTTTTTTTTTTTTTTTTTTTAGCTGATTCCAGTTAATTTAGGTTTCAATTTAAAATATTTATGCATTATCTCGAGTACAAAGGAACTAACTTGCCAATATGATTCTGAAAAACTTGCAGTAGTAAAAGGAAACCAAGCTTATGGCCTGATAAAAATTAAATACTTCAATTAGAATGACTGAAAAATAATAGGGTAAAGCTGTTATTGAGGTTTTTTTCATATTCAAATACTTAAGGACTTTTTACTAGCTCAAAATTTTTCAAATGTTAAGCTGATTTAATTTATATTTATAGAAGAATATTTTCCCTTTTCTATTTTTTTTTTTTTTGGGCTTGTTTTTTTTTTGGTTTTTTTTTTTTTTTGTTTTTTTTGGTTTTTTTCTGACCTTTTGGATTATATTTTGTTGTCCTAGAAGTATGACCCAGTCGAATGCTGGATTGTGGATGTCTGATCCATAGCTCGTTATCAATACATACTGTGTTATACTTTATCTTCAATGCATGGAGAGTTGTTATTAGAACCCAAATGGAAAGAATAGATTATTTGCTTGAAGATAAATGATGTGAATGGCGTGATGAACATAAATAAGGAATGTTTATTCATTATTATTTGTAAGATAATAAAAGAAGATAGAAGAATCTAAAAAAATTGGCAGACATTTTTAAAATGAGAGTACTATTTCTATGGAACAAGTAACTAAACCATGGAACTCAGTAACATCAGATTTTCTGGAGGCCAAAAGTGCAAATAAGTTCAAATAGCAAGTAGCCAAGCCATGGAAGAAAAGTCCGACATGAAGGCTATTAATCCAAAGATCTCAATACAACCGTAGCTCAGAAAGCCTTATACTTAGATTCTTCGAAAATAAACCAGTGGACGTAATTCTGGCATCCTTAGTTGTTCATATACTCTTTTCTGAAATGTATACTCTTGGCTAAAGACAGCATTTTCAAATTAGACAGCTTTTTGATGTCAGATTGTACAGATAGATATTTTGTTGCTAGACATGTCTGAGCTGCAGAGGGCTGCCAGTCATCCCAGAGTGTTGGTTAAGATACTACCATGTGTGCTTCACTTTTAAATCCATTGAAAACATCAATCAGAAAACAATCACATCTTTAAAGGTAAATACAAACAACAACAAAAAGAAAATAAAAGCCTCTGTGTTACCAAAATCAAGTCAGAAAGAATAAATCTAATTCATCCATTAAATGAATGCACTTTAAACCAGGCAGTGGAGAACATGACTCTAGAGACATCACTTTCTTATCTTGCTTGCGCCCATTCCTAATTAACATGCAAATCCTTCCCTGTTTGTGCCCTCGTTTGCTCTATGTAAACAACTTGAAAAAGCTGTTTTCCCCTTTTGTTCAAACAATCAAAGACCGTTGATACTATGAAGAAAATTAGTAGCAGGTGAAAGATCATGTTTAACAATGTCATGACAAAACTGCCATTTGCTTTAAAATATTTCTCCTTTAATCTTCTTTAATTCCAAACAGATAATAACTGTCGTCTGTTACTAGAACTCACATATATCAATTTGTCTGAAGCCTCTGTGTAGTAACAATAAACTTGAAGAAAAGCCTTTAGTAACCTTGCATCATATACAGTAATGTGAGATGAAACATACGAAGTTACTGAGATTTGCATAGGTGCATTTGGCTTCCTTATCATATTTACTTGAACCACATAAGAAAAATTGAATTTGATTCTCAGTGTAAGGATAAACTATTATCAGAATACATATGTGCTGTGATCAAATGCAGTTAAGGTGTTCCCGGTGTAGAAAGAGATTGTAACTTACACTATTCTATATAGATTTCAATTCCGTATTATTCAATTTGTTTCTATGTGCTTTGTCACCGTCTGTGCTTTTATGAGGCTTGTTTTTTCATATACAAAGAAGACAAAATACTTATTTTAGGTACTGTATATAAGTTCCTATCTGTTTCAGAAGTCTTCTAAAAGGCAAAAATAATCTTCAGGTTTAAATTTCCCATTGGACTCACTCTTGGCTTTTTCACACTTTCAGTGTAGAAAATATTCACCCATATTTTCTTCAAATGAATACATTTATATTCCAACTGTTATTAATTGCTAAAAAAGATAAAACAGATTAGCTCATTCATAGCCAATTCAACTTAAAAATCTCAGTCACCATGACCATTGTATTTGCTTTCACAAACCGATTTCTGCTGATGACTGTTAGCAAGAACTTAGTTGTTCCTACTTGCTGAGTTTTGTGACAAAAAGGTCTATCACATAGCCATAGGTTCTAAAAAGACTTTTAAAAACTAGTATTTCAACCTAATTCATTGCACTAAGAAATTACGCAGAAATCAGTTTTAAGATGGCTTCTATCATACCATTTCTTAGAGTTTGACTGGTAAAGATTAAGACAGTTTGGGGAGGAGAGGTTACAAAAACCCAGAAGTTGCTTGTTGACATTTTCTGAATACCCCAAAAGGAGCTATTAAATTGCAAAATGGCTACTTTCCAGGTACTTTTCTCGAGAGTTTTTAAACTGCTTGTTGAAGACCGTGGGACCTAACCTGCATTAACTAACACTTCAGGTCTGACTTTACTCAACATATCGCAGCAGAGACCTGAAGCTTCTGGTACATACCAGAAATTCATGTATTTTAAATTACCTACAGTTATGAGTGACATTGTGGCTCCTACAAATTCAGCATACTTCACAAAAAGATGAGAATATTGCCTTCAGGTCTTAAATTCTATTGTGTAAATGTCCACTTGCACACACTTTGTTATCACCAACGTACTGCAGGGGGAAAAAAAAAAAAAGATGGAAAAGGGCTTCAAATGCAACAAGCTATAATTTAGCTTCTAAACAAAAAAGAAGTTTCCAGATTATTTTTTTCTTATGAATTACATGAAAAACATTAAAGCCATAACTGACTGACTTAGAGCAAATATGTGTATGGTCAAGACTTAGTGAAAAAGGACTGCTGGTTAAAGCATCACCCTGCTGGAGATAAGAAAGGCTGATCTGGTGTTTCTCAATCAGTTAAGAGTAATACTTTCTACATGGAAATTAAAAGCTATTCTTTGCATAATACTGAGTGAGAGAAGTATATGTCATGATCTGAAAGTGAGATGATATATTGCTCTACTATTTGACATAAAAGAACTCATTTTTATCATGTGGAATGTTCAACTTTTTCTTATCAACAGAATTCTTTAAAATATTCAATAAAGGCGTATTTTTCAGGCATATTCTCCAGATTAAAATTGTACATAAATGCAGGTGGGATGCTGAGAAACCTAGTCCAGGTGTTATGAGCAATCATTTTATCTGCTTGCTTATTAAGCTTCAGAAATACAGTTTAACAGACTGACAGCAAATGGTGACACCTAAATATGAGGATGCTCAGCAAAAGAGATGTGTGTTTCTTTCTCCGTGTCTTCACATCTCTCTACAATGAACACACTGCATGCCACAACAGAAACATGAGCAGACCCGGGTTTTGGCTTGGGTGTTTTTTTTCCCCTTTGGTGTCAGCTCATTCAGGGTAAATGTTTTATTTCCTGCTTTGCACTAGCATGAAAGCAGTTGAAGTCTTTCAAAACAGGAAAAAAAGAAAAAAAAGCTTTCTGTATTAACTTGGATATTAAATTAAAAATAAAACAGTATGTTATATGCCACATAGAATAGAAAACCTTTTTTGATGTGCCCTTGATATGAAAACCAAGTAAAAATTCCATTAGAGCTCTTTATCCTTTCACTTACTCTCTTTTCTTCTGCCACTTCCTACTCTCTTTCTTCCTCATCTCTCTCCCTCCAGCTTCCCTTTTTGTTCCTGGAACATTCTGTTTCTCTTATGAGCTAACAAGTTTGATGTGGCCCTGTGTCTCATTCCCTTCCAGGCTTGCAGCTGTTTTGGCAACACAAGAAAAAATCCCCATAACAAATCAAATAAAAGCCCATTCTGTGAAGAGGAATTGAAAACAGCAGGCCTCAAAGAGGACTGCATATGAGATGCCTTGTTCTGGCTTTCAACACGACTCAAATCAGAAACACATTACCATAATCTGAAACAGCCTACTGCTAACACAAGACAGATGGTGGGTAATAACCCATGCATCGTTAATAAATAAATTCCAGCATTAAAGGCTTTATAAAGTATGACAACATTATCTGGGTAAAAATTACTGCCCCTTTTCCACCTCCAACATTATTTCACTCTCTTGTGGGTCTCTTTCATTCCCTTTCTCTCCCTTTTAAAGTGATTGTACTGTTGAAGGAAATTAAACACAGTGCAAGTTTTAATCAGATGCAACCCATCTTAGTGTAGAAGTCTGAAACTACAGAAGGGAAAAACAAAATAGCTGCCAAAGTATAATAGCTCCCATGTACTTCTATTGGATCAGCAAATGACAGTTTATTACATTGCACTCCACTAGCTCTCTTTACACTTTCTTGTATTCTACTACTTTTATATTTCACAACAAATTTCAAGTAAGAACTTTTTGGCATTGTATTTTCCACTAAAGTGAAAGATATATGCATCGTTTTTCAGCTCTCCTTCTACAAACTATGCCATCTGTCTTTTTCCCTTTCTTCCTCACCCATTTCAGAGAGAATTTTTGGTAAAATATGTACCTTTAAACTTTAACAAATTTTGGAGAGTATTTAAAATAAAATAAGAGGGATCTACCACAATGCATTTGTGCCTGACCAATGTGAGTATATCACATGCAAGGATGTGGAAGGAAGAACAGATGGGATGAAATTTTTACAGTATGTTACACAGTTATAAGTACAGAGATGGAATCCCAGGTGGAGTTAGAAATCTGTATGTTTCCAGAATTCATTGGATTCAAGTCTATCATAAAGACAAAAAGTGGGTCTCAGTGTTTGATTGTGTATGTGTGGTGGGTTGACCTTGATGGCCAACCAGGTGTCCACCAAGCCACCTGTAACTGCCCTACTTCAAAAGGACAGGGGGAGAAAATACAGTGAAAGGATTGTGGGTGGAGATAAAGACAGTGAGTTCACTTACCAGTTACCATCATGAGTAAAATGCTCAACTCGGGGAAATGAATTTAGTTTATTGTTAATTAATTTTAACAAAGGAGGATGGTGAGAAATAAGAACAAAACTAAAAACACCTATCCCTACCCCTCTGTTTATTCCAGGCTCAACTTCATTCCTAAATCCTCTACCCTTTGCCCCCTGCCCAAGTGGTGCAGGAAGATGGGAAATTGGGCATGCAGTTAGTTCATTACCCTTTGTCTCTGCCTCTCCTTCTTTCTCACACTCTTCTCCAGCTCCAGCATGGGATCCCACCTATGTGACACAGTCCTTCATGAACTTATCCATGTGAGTCCTTCCCATGAGCATTCTTCAAGAACTGCTCCAGTGTGGATCCTTTCCATGGGGTGCAGTTCTTCAGGAACAGATTGCTTCAGTGTGTTCCCCCTGCCCCCCACCAGGGTCACAGGTCCTCCAGAAACCTCCACTTGCATGGGCTCTTCTCTGTGGGCTGCAGGTCCTGTGAGGCCCCTGCTCCTGCATAGGCTCTCCACAGGCTGAACCTTCCTTCAGAGCATGTCCACCTGCTGCACTGTAGACGGCCACGGGCTGCAGATGAGTATCTACTCCAACACCTGGAGCATCTCTTCCACTTCCTGCTTCACTAGCCTTGGTGTCATCTGCAGGGCTGTTTTTCTCACATTTTCTCATTACTTTCTCCCAGCTGCTGTTGCACAGCTTTTTTTACCCTTCCTTAAATATGTTATCACAGCAGTGTTACCAATATCACTGATGAGCTCAGCTTTGGCCAGCAGCAGGTCTGTCCTGGAGCTGGCTGAAATTGGCTCTCTCCAGCACAGAGACAGCTTCTGGTGTCCTCTCATAGAAGCACCCCCTT
Source organism: Strigops habroptila (assembly GCF_004027225.2). Classification (NCBI taxonomy): domain Eukaryota; kingdom Metazoa; phylum Chordata; class Aves; order Psittaciformes; family Psittacidae; genus Strigops; species Strigops habroptila. The sequence continues at coordinate 61,521,027 of NC_044302.2, read as the reverse complement.
TAGCCCTTTGGTGGTGCATTCTATTCCCTAGCTATCCTCTGGGATCCTCTGTAATCTCAGGACTTCCTGTCAGACCTTGGCCTTTGTGTAATGAGCTGGGCATTGAAGCATCCCTGGACTGTACTAGGAACTCTTGCACCGTTAAGGAGGGAGGCACTGTTCGTATCAGGACTCCTGTTCCCTGGCTAAGGTGAGAAGCAAGAGAGGGCATAATCAGTCATTCCCTGACAGCCTCAGAACGATCCCTCCCTTGCTTGTAGCCCAAGTGGAATGGTACTACTGTTATTGGAATTCCCTTTCTAGTAATTACCAACTTCGGTTGTGGCCAGGATGGAAATTTAGTAATGGCTAAAGACAATCATCTTGCAAACCTATAAGTAGCGGTTGTGGCCAGGATGGAAATTTAGTAATGGCTAAAGACAATCATCTTGCAAACCTATAAGTAGTGGTCCCAAGTGAGACCCTGCCATGGTTTAAACCCAGCAGGTAAGTAAGTACCACTCAGCTGCTCACTTACTCCTCACTTCTACCCCCCTCCCCAGGCAGGACAGGGAGGAGAATCAAAGGAATGTAAAACCTGCGAGTTGAGATAAGAACAATCCAATAACTAAAGTACAATATACTGCTACTAATAATGGTAATAGTGAAAGTGAAATAACATGCAATGGAAGAAAACACAAAACAAAAAGGGGAAAAGGGAAAAAACAACAATAAATACAAGTGATGCACAATACAGTTGCTTGCCACCCGCTGGCCAATACCCAACCTGCCCTGAGCAGTGATCAGTCCCCTCTGGGTAATTCCTGCTCTGTTTATATACTGGGCATGATGTGCTCTGTTATGGAATACCCCTTGGGCTAGTTTGGCTCAGGCCACTGCTCCCTCCCAGCTTCTTGTGCACCTCCTCGCTGGCAGAACATGAGAGACTGAAAAGTCCCTGATCAGGGTAAGTGTTGCTGAGCAGCAACTAAAACATCAGTGTGTTATCAGCATTGTTCTCAGACTAAAGCTAAAACACAGCACTGCACTAGCTACTAGGAAGAAAATTAACTCTATACCAGCTGAAACCAGGACAGGCCTTTTGAGCATTCCTGGACTGCCCTGGCCAGTGACCAGCATCTCCCTGTGAGTGGAATGCCCCTCAGAGTTTGCAAACTCTCAAGTTTGCCATAAGCAAAGGATCGTCGTGGAAAGATGAACTGATGTCCCTCACTCTTCAAGACTCAACCCTCACCCACTGAGAAATGCAAGATATTAAATGTGAATATTTCTCTGACTTGAGGGGAATTTTTAACAGATAGACCCTTATATGCAAGGGTATCATTACAGCAGGTGTAAACCTGATATTACTTGCACAGAACTGACTGGAAAAAACATTCACATTTACCTATGCAGGTAAACATTTTATACATTTATTTAACAGATTTCTACTACCCTGTTAAATTATAGTAAATAATTACACAACGGTTTTCAATTCCTATTAAGATATAAATGTTTTAGATGTTACATTTGCTGCAGTAAAATTAAGAGGACAAAACCACTTCTATGTCAGCAGGCACTATATGTGTTAAAAGTTTCTAGTAAAACTTCGTGAGAGCTCTGAAAGTTTCTGAGGGTTACTTATTGTGAGAAAGTATATTAACAATTCTTTAACTTCATAGCACAGAATTTACCTACAAGAATTTTAGCCATAAAATCATTGTTTTCACATTTGTAAAGTTTTACATTGAACTGTTCATCAGAAAATCCATGTGTTGTATAGAAGACTAGGAAATCCATGTGTTATACGGAAGACTAGGAAAATCCTCTAAACATTGTGAACCTCCTCTTCAGCAAAATGATAGAGTACACATTTAAACCACTACATTTAAAATCTACCTCATTAAGTAATTTTTATAAGATTAAGAATGTGTTAAAAGCTTCCGTATGTACTTTTTACTATAATTAGACGAGTAACATCTGAAACCCCTAGTGATGTTCTGATTTTGTCTTTGTGAATTAAATATAAGTCAGTTATATAGATTTTGTTCTGAAAGCACTTATTTTCAGAAAAGGTTGTATATAAAAAAAAAAATTAAGGAAATAGAGGAAGGAGTAATAAATTCAGGCTTATTGATACTTTTACCAACTTTTCACTATATGTTTATATTTCTTTTACAGTAGTGAAAGTGCCCAGTCAGTTTTGAAAGTTGTGCTTCATTAATCCGGATAGGGAATTGCTACTTAAAGGTTGGCCACTAGTCCTTTAGGTTTAAAAGAAGGCTAGATATCTCAGAAGATGCAGCCACTTATCCTTGAAAAACATCTGTTTGCATGATCTACTGTCATTTACATGTATTTTAGGATTCCCCCCCGCCCGGTATGATTTATGGTGGTAGGACTTTTCAAATAATCTAATATTCTTTCTTTAGTTAATTTATTTAACAGCTGGGTTGTGACAGCCATAACTGTCAAATCATAAATTTCTGGACGGACATGACAAGAAAAACATAGTTTTCACAAATGTTGGTGTAAAAATCAGAGATGCCTGACCCATTCAATAATACTTGACTTACATTAATTTTCATGAAAAGTAGTTTTAGGTCTGTCCAAGGCAGTAATTTGCATAAAATAATCTACTAAAGGAATAGCATAATGCAGACAAAAGTGATTATGAAGTAAATCGAGATTTACCTAAATGTGGTAATTTTTCTGGAAGAGATTGTTTCTTTCTCATATCGTGCTGTGCTTAATGCCAGCTTCTTGGCAGTGACACAGTTGTTCAACTGATATTAAACTTGTGTCAAGAGCCTTTAATGGATTATATCATCTGAGTGCACTGGACCAGCTCAGGGCTTTTCACACCACTTCATCTCTCTTCAAGTCTCACTTACTCTTCCTAAGTGATGCAAAGGGTTCATAAGGCCTCTTGCTCTGGAGAGGGTTTAGAAGGGAGTGTGATAAATCTGTCTGTGGGTAATTAATTAATGAGCATTTTCTGCCATTATGCAAGAATATCCATCACTGTTCCTAAGTAGTAGTGCAATAAAGCTGTTCTTAAGCATTATAAACAGCTTTCTGAGATGTAAGCCATGGTTCTACGTATTGAATTTCCCATAGTATGAGAATGTCTCTAATTTTCTAAACCATGTTCTCAAGCAGACTTAAAAGAGGATCAGTCTACATGTGTGGGTGTTTGTTTGGAAACTTTTTAGGATGGTAGGTTCTGCTTCACAGATATGAAAAGCCAATGTTTCAAATTAAATATTTCTTCCCAGTATGAAATACAGAATTTTCCTTATTAAATGTCTATTGGGGTACTGACCCTAAAAAGGAGAAAGAAAACCAGGGGTTTTTTTCCTAAATTTATGAAAAAGTTATCAATTGACATTATTTGCACAAGTAAATGCCATTTTTCTATTCATGAGAAGAGCTGTATTCTTCTAGAAAAAAATATTAAAAATTTATAGTTGTATAATATTTAAATTAATACATTTTGCCTTATAAAATTAAATTTCCATACATAGGGGACATATAAAGTACGAACCCATTTTAGTTTAAGAGGAACAGAAGTATGAAAAAAAAACCACGCAGTTCTAGATGCAGTAATACAAATTTATACAAAGATACATTTAATTAATAGCATATGCGTTTTTGCTGTTGACCAAGCTGTGAATTCTGTGCTTATCACTGGCTCAATTGTCAGTTCTTAAGTGTTTTCAGATGCCTGTCGGTCACTTGTTGCTTATAGAAAAAAACTGATATTTTTATTTTGATAGCTGCAAATAAATTAGACACAAAAAAGAAAGTTACAGGAAAATATAACTCCAGTGATCAGCCAGGATGCTGAACAAATGAATTTTGATGCTGAAAAGAACAAAGTATCTTTTGTCCTTTAGATTCAGAATTCTTAAAAAGGTTAACTATAATCAGATGAATAGACAACTAATTTCAAGAATATAGGAACACTGATAAGAATAATGAAGGCTTGGGTCAAATAATGTTTAGACGAGATATATATAGATATTGTAATTTTCAGGGTCTTAGGAAATTTACTTTTGACTCTTAAAAGACAAGCTGAAGCAATCTATGAACCATTAACAAAGATCTCCAGAAAGCTGCAGATGAGAAGTGAGGTCCCAGAGAAATAAGGAAGGTCAAATGCAATGCCTACCATTAAAAAAAGGGAGAAGGAGCACCTAGGGAGCTATAGATTGTTCAGCCTAAATATAATACTAGAAAGCTACTGGAACAAATTATTGAACAATCAATTTGTAAGTTCTTGGAGGATAATCAGGTGCTAAGGTATGGTCAGCATTAATTTGTCAAGAGCAAATGGTGTTAAACCAATTTAATTTTCTTTTCCTACAGGATACTGGCTTTCTGGTTAAGGAACACTCAGCAGAAGTATTGTTGCTTGACTCTATTACATTTTTGAATGCAACACATCTTTTATAAGCAAACTAAGTAATTATGGCTTAGATATTGCTATTAGTAGATGGGTCACAGATGGTTAAAACCTCAAAGGATAGTTGCTTGTTTTCAAACACAATTTGGTAAGGATTTTTTTTTTTTTTTTTTTTGGTCATTTAATACCAGTAATTATATTAATTTCATGCTAAGCTTCCAGTTTTCAGTCTAGCACATGGTTGATGAAGTAATAATAAACCAGTGGAAGATTACAGATGACATTCAAGACAGAGTACAGCACTAAAATCCTAATCATAGAATGATAGAATGATTTGGGTTGGAAAAGACCTTAAGATCACCTAGTCTCACCCCGCCCTGCCATGGGCAGGGACATCTTCTACTAGAACAGGTTGCACTAGGCCCTACCAGTTAATTTTGATAAACTGATGAATAAGACAATATCAAGAAGAAGAAATTCAGAAGAGATAAGAATTATGTGTTAGATTTAGGAAGAAAAATAATTTCAAATTGAAAAGTTACTGCTTAGAAAGCACTACAGTGGAAAAAGACATAAGTACTATTTGCACTGTGGTACAGACTGAATGTAGAATTACCATGAGATGACATTGCAAGGCAATCCACTGTCTATCAGGTTGTGCCAATAGAAACATTAAGAAATAAAAGGTAATTATTCTCCTCATCTTGGCAATCATGATATCTCACCTGGCATAGAATACACAATATAGGTCACACAGATTAGTATAGAGCTGATAGGATGAAGACAGTCATAAAGAGACCACCAAATTCAAGTAGTTTTAAAAGCACAGTATACATACATACATATGTACATACACATATATATATATATATAAAAACCAAACCAGAATTCTGAGGTATTAGTCTGTGGAAAAGAATAATATATATGCACTGTCACAATCTTCAATTATGTAAAATATTTGTTCTAAAAATGGTGATGGTTGATTGATCATCTAACTCCACTGACACAGAAGAAGAGTAATAAACAAAGGGGCTATGCTTTAGAAGTTATGAATATCTTTTAATGGGAATAATTATGCAATTAAACAAATTATCTAGGTGTGTTCAACCCCTGTCAGTGTAAAGGTTTTTTTGACCTGTTTTAAATACAGGTCAAATAACATCTACCAGCTATGAAACAGACATAAATAATCCGGCCTTAGTCCAAGGACGGGCTTGCCCCAACAGTTGTAAATTTCTCTTGAGACTCAGCAAGCTGCAGTATGAATAATTATTTTGACCAGAGGCCAAACTGTGCACTTTTTTTCTTACTTCACTTTTGCCTCACATTTCAAAATATTCCAGATGAATGTGTTCTTTGCAGATCTTCCAACCACTTTGTGAATATTCCTTTATGATCTATGCAAAATGTCTCAGACCTTTCTTCTTTTAATCAATGTCTAGGAGTTCTTCATTTAATTTTGCAGGTGAAATAAGACTTTATCCCTGTATTACTAGGATTTTGACAGCTCTGTGAAAAGATAGAAGGTTTTGATGGGTATATTCTAATACTAATACCCATATTATAACAAAGTGTTCAAAAAATACAAAGCACTTCCTCTGAAGTACAGGAAAGTAATGTTCTGACTGCAGCTTGAAGCACTGAAATAGTGATGTCTAACTTCCAACCATTTTTTGAGAGGACGAAGAAGAAGGAATCACCAGCTACACTCCAATCCAGTGTCAGCAAAAAAAAAAAAAAACAAAAAAAAAAAACAAAAGGATGCATCGTGTTTACTGGGAGAGTCATTTACATATCTTGGTACATACTAATGTACAAATCCCAGAATGGATATCTGGGACCTGTTGAACTTCCAGGAATATTTTTATTTTCAGACACTTAGTAAAAAAGATTCTTGAATACTCTTTTAAGTTATGCCTATCTAAAAGAATTGTAGTACTCACGAATAGTTTAGACTGAGACAATATAATTTGTGAAGATCTTTGTAAGGTTCTGAACACTTCAACTTAGGCCAGACATACAAGAGACAAGGTTAAGCAATGAAAAACATTCAACCTATATTTGTACAGAAACAAAAAATGCAAACACAGCTATAACAAGAAGTAGAGAAGGAATGCTTTCTTTTCCCTTGTATGGAGTGTAAAGGTAAGTGATCTAAGTGGCAGGTGGCTGGAGATTTCAGCTGGCTATTGAACAAAGGAATGAGAATCTACATTAGAGGAACAAAAAAAGTTTCTGTGAGTATCTTTACAGTATGATCTAGAAGATTTGCAGTACAGGAGGGGAGGAAGGAAGGAAAGAGGAAGGAACAAAGAAAGGGAAAGGGAAAGAGGGAAAGAGAGAAAGAGGAAAAAGTGGAAAGAAAGGCAAGACAAGGCAAGGCAAGACAAGGCAAGGCAAGGCAAAACAAGGCAAAGAGAATAATTCCTCAAGCAATACCTGATACACCATCTATGCAAGATTTTGGGCTTTTTCTAAGCATTTGAACTTGAATATACATACATAGCAGGTTTTCAACACTTACAGATGCATTAACATATATAGCTATAGGATACATCAAGAATGAGCTAACTTCTCTTTTCAAGTTTTCTTACATAGGTTTCTTTCATTTTTCTGGCAAGATGTTGTTGAAGATGTTCAGAGGCAACAGCAAAATGTTTAAGAAAATTAGGATTATAGTTTATTTCCAATACTCTTTTTTACTTATGTACATATTTTGGAGTCTTTGTGTATAGTGAAGCACCAGATGATGTCTTTTTCTTGACTGGTCAGCCAATGAGTTTTTTGTGAAAAATGTTTTGATCTTACTGAAAGAGCCCTCTCCTTAACCAAAGATCATAGCTAGCTTTAACATGGGACATGAAACATCCTTATGGTTCCTTGTCAAAATATCTAGTCCTTATTATCTATTAGAGAGTCTAATAATGAAGTTCTGTTTATATATCCACACAGCTTTTGACGAATATGTGTGAAACATTTAATGGTGACTCATGATGGAACAAATTAATTGACAGTTTTCCATTAAAAATATCCCATAAAAGGCTGATGATTTGATAATAGTTTCACCATGTTTGTATTCAGTTCCTAAAAAATTTATTTTCTTTGCAGAGTTTATTCGTCTTTTACTAACTCAGTGTACATGTATATGTGCATGGTGTCTACTATACTATACAAAGTTTTGTCTAAAAAAATATTAAATCGATCAGTAGGAAGAGAAGAAAGCAAGGAAAAGAGATGCATTTGAGCAAAAATGAAGATATGGGTAACGTTCTTTGTTGATTTGTGTTTGTTCCCCCTTATTTTTTTTTTTAGGGGTAACTAATCAACATGAAATTTATGGTAGAAAAGATCCGAAAAATGTACTTCTTATGTGGACATAATATTATAATGCCTGTACTCATAACTGTTTGCTCTAGAGGGATTTGAGAGTGTAGAAGGGTTGACTCAAGAAGGGCTTCTCATTTCTTACCTTTTTAACAGTATTACCAGGCCTTGACTTTGTGCAAAGGGAAGAAATATGTCTTCAAGTTTTGTTACATATACCGTTATCTTGGAAGCAAAATAGAGGTCTTGAAGCTAAGCATGTGCTTCAGAAACACTCACTGCATCAAGAAGCTGAAGAATCAATAATTTGGATTGTTTCAGGAAACTGAACTAAAAATGGCAAAAAGAAAAATGGAGGCTCTTCTAGTACTAGCATACTATTTATTTGGTAAGAGGAGTGGGACTTACAATAAATTATGTTAGGACCAGCACAAGTAAATCAGAAGACTGGCTTAGACGTGTGAGCTGGGTACACATTTCAACACATTACAGCTTGAGGACCTTTTCAGCAATGTCAAATGTACCTAGCTGCAAAGGTACACAATTGGAAAGCAGGATTTATTCTTGAGAAATTCAGTCAGAAGACAGTATGAAGAAGCACTGCATAAGGCAGAAGTGGGGTTTTTTTCTAAACACTTAGGAAAGATCTTTTTATCCCATGTGTTTATGACCTTATACACATAGTTATACATAGAGATAAGAATTTATGTCGTGTAAGCTCTGATGTCAAGAACAAAAGTAAAGGAGGAAGGATGAATTAAGACCTCCTCTGATATTTTATGGTGAAATGATAGAGGGTTCCAATGTTTCTTTTTAATGATATAATTGGCAAATATAAAGACAACATCCAGTGTAGCAGACACCTAACAAACTGATGCAAACAAAAGGGAAGGAAATCTGATTAGAGTTATAAATCATTGTTCAAAAGCTAACAATAAAATAAGCTGTATGGTTAGAGGACCTTAACTGATAGGCAAAAACTAGAAGTCGGGTGGGAGAACATATATCCTTGTTCATAAGTTGTCAGGAAAGCCGCTGACCATCCACAGCCTCAGTAACACAGGAGAACTTTAAGGTCAGATGCTTCAGCTATAGTAACGCTGGGAATGACTAACATTTCCAACTTCTGCTGAAGCAAGAGAATCCGCCTGGTCAAAATGTCTTTAGAAATGACACTGTGAGATTGCACTCAGAGTCAAACTTCACCTCAAGTGCTAATAATGTGTCTTTTGTATATTGCCAAAATTGAAGGAACAGCTGGGCAAAATATCTTTGAAGCATTTACTGAGGTATCAGACTGTGCAAACCTAAAATAATTTACTGCTGCTTATTTAACTTCCTTAGTTGATCTGGACAGTTATATTTTCACTGCAAAGAAAATTTTGGCCCTTAACTTTCCCTTAGCACTGTGAAGTTTGGCTTTTCTGTCTGCTTCTTCATTCGACAAAAGAATAACTTCATGCTGAAGACTCTATCTTCTGTAGGCTATCCTCCTACACTATCAGTGGCTTCACATATCGCTTTCTGTTTCTAATTTTCTGTCCATTCCTTTTCTAATTTCCTGAAACCTGATTGGCATTGCCAGTTTATAACTTGAGCTACAAAGTCCGTATCTCCTAAAGGACTAAACTATTCCCATTTTCCCTCCTTCTTTTATTTTTTTCTTTGAACAAAGCTTTCAAAAATTGTACTGAGTGTAATTCAGATATACAAATGTCACTCAACTGTATACGATTAAGCACCTACTAAACATGTGGCCTCATTCTTTTCTGTTAAAGTATGAGTGGAACCAGGGAGAGTCTGAAAAAATTGCCCAGTTCTGCTGTAATTGAAAGATTTCCTGCAGTCTAGTACATCTGATGTCAGTATCAAATACTTGGCACTTTTAAAAAGTACGTACTTCTTTAGCCTCTTGGAAATCTTAAAGAGAAAATATTTATTTAATAAGTAAGTGTATAGGATATTGAGAGTTTTTTGTTTGAAATCCACTCCTTATCACTCATGGGTAGAGATCTTCATGGAATGATCTGGTCAGACACAAAAGCAGATGCTGAGGAAATTCATTGAAAATGAAAAGGGAGATTGAGATTAATTATTGCCATATTTGTAAATTCTTACAGCAAGATTCCCTGAACCTCCATACCTTATTTATTATTTTAATGTCTGCATGAGAAATAACTATACTGCAAAACATTCAACTGTAGAGAAAAAAATGGATGTGGCAAGAAGAGATGTCAAATTTGCTGACAAGAAAATAATCTTGAAAAGTAAGACTATTCAAAATTAAGACTGCTGTGTTACTTATGCATATATAAAGTATATGGTAATGGAAAACAACTGTTAAAACAGCTAGGACTTATTTCAAGGAATTAGTAAATTTTTATGTTCATACGCAGGCAAAGAATATGTGTACAAAATCTATTCCTGTGTGTCTTGAAGTTCTGTTAAGATAGGCATTTTCCAGTATAAGATGGCTATTTAGTTTTTTGAGGAGACAACTGTATGGTCAATGCACTGTTTTACATCTGAAAGAAATGAATTATCTTATTTCTAAGTTAAATTTTTAAAGATATTTTTAAAATTGTATTAAAAAGATAGCCCTAATAATTCTGTCACTTTAAACTATATTTTCTGGGGATTAGTACATATATGGGATTTGAGTTAGCTAAAAGTATGACATCTAACTGAGTATTTTTAATACACACCTAACCTCATCCAACAGTGACTTTGTTCAGCTGGAATATTACAGAGCTGCAGTGCACTTGGAGTTATAGAGTATGTCAATATAGCAGTCATATTTAACAACAAAATCAAACCTAAATAACTTCAAAAAGCTGAAGCTATAAAGCACTTGTTCCAACCTCAAAAATTTTACCACATTTTCTTCTATGAGAAATATGCTAATTATTTTCAGAACCGTGTTTTTTATGAACTATCATTATTATATTTATGTGAGACTGTTAATTAGCATGCAGTATACTCATGCAGACTATCTTCTTTTCTTATCCTTCCTCAATTTTTAAAGTGGAAAATAAGGCTAAAACTAAAATATATTAATGAAGTTTATTCCTACATTAAAAAAAAAAATTATCTGAGATCACAGTCAACTACATAACTTTATACCTTGTCTGAACACTGAAAACAAGGACTTGTGGAGCCTTAGCTAAAGCTTTTAGGAACTTAGAACTTCTGAGTCTCCTTCTGGGATATGAGCCTAGGTTTTGTGTAAAAAATGTACATGACAGCAAAAGGAAGTATCTAAAAGACCAGATGGATATGAAAGGTTCTCCTTAATTTGGTGGCCACTTCGTCATCTGGACAGGAACTTTTTATAATGTTTTCTTCTCATTGAATATAAAATAAATGCCAGCTGCAAGCCCTAGCACTGTAAAGTAATAATACGTCTTCATTATTTGCCATTGGGATAGCACATGGTTACCAAATAACAGAATTTGGCCTTTTGCTAGTGTCATGGTTTAACCCCAGCTGCCAACTCAGTACCATGCATTGGAGTTTGCTGTGAGTTTCCTACTTAGCCAGGATGAACAATTCTGGCAGTTTGTCCTTAAAAAATTCCTAGATTTCCAGAGTTTCTTTTCTAGTCAGAGCTGCTTCCCATGGAATGCCATCTACCAGTTTCTGGATAAACCAAAAATTTGTTCTAAAGTTACAGATCTGTTCTCTGCTATTTTCCTTCCTCAGTCAGGATCTTGAAGATCATAATTTCACGGTCACTGTAGCCAGGGCTGCCATTGATTATCACGTACCCTAACAGTGCCTCCTTGTTAGTGAACAGCAGTTCCAGCTGTGCATTGCCCCTGCTTTGCCCACCCAGTACCTGTATCAGGAAGTTACCCCTGATACCAGAAATACTGTGTCCTGCCAAACAGTCCTTCCGGGAGGTCTTATGGGTCTATGACACAGAGACCTCCTCAAACAGTTTAAACAAGGTTTCACCCACATTGTCACCCAGACTGGCTGGTCTGTAACTCAGTCCCACTTTACCAGTCAGTCTTTCCTCAACCCTGGCCCACAAGGTGTCCTCCACCTGCCATCTGTCCCACATATCTGACTGCTTTGCTCAGAGACCGTCCCCTCCTCCCTTCTATGTGTGTGCCTCCTGAAGGGCTTGTGTCTGTCCAGCACAGCACTCCAGTCATGTGAGCTGTCCCAACTTCTCCTCATGATCCCAGCATCCCAGCAATGTCCCAGCTGTGTGACTGAATTTGTTCTTTTACAAATCGAAAGATGGTTTTGATATTTCCTGAAATAAATGGGTCAAAACAATAAACTTCCATTATCATCCTTTTTATATTAATACAAGATAAGAAAAGTTTCAAAATCAGGAAATATATGAATGTTGTAGGTACAAAAATTACAAAATTCACACAAAGTTAGAAGAAAGGTAATCCATGACACTTGTCTCTTGATTTTTGATTAGTTATACTTTGGTTAAGAGACTCTGAAAGCTGTAGCTGCTGAATTGTGTGAAGTGGTAGTATGAAACTGTCTATCAGGTATGAAGCTTGTCATTTGTATAAGAATACCTGTGTTGGCTTTTGCAAACACTGAACTCGCGTTCAAGGCATGTGTAATTGGCTCTTTGTTTGGTAGTGCCTCATAGTAATTTTTAAGAGCATAAACAGCTTCACAGGATATGAGGCTGTGAGACTACCTAAGGAATGTTTGGTGGTTTCTGTTGGGAGTCCCAAACATATTAAGCAGTCAGGTTCATGTTAGTCACAAGGTCTTAACTGAAGTCTCAGAAAGTGCTGCCATTTTACTTTTATGTTAGTGATTTTTCCATGAGTGGCAGTTCTTACTTCTCAGTTTTTTGAAGAGTAAAGTTTAGAAGTTAATACTGTATGCATTAGGGAGGAAACTGAAATTAATATAGTGGTTCCACCAGTATAACTTTATCTGAACATAAAACTGTGGTTTTCAGTGTGATATTTTCTGTTCTGTTGACGGGTGAATCAACAATAAAAGAGTCCAAGGATAAGTTTGCAACATTGGTAGTTATAAAATATACTTGTTCTTATAAAGCTATATATTTTAGCACAGTAATTTTTGGATGTTAATCCACATAAAAATCTTTCTATACATGAAAAACAAAGCACATAGCTCAACAGTATGAGTTTAATGAATTAATGCCTACTATAGTGGAAGTAAAAATTTGAAGGACTCACTGTTTCAGCTATGAAATACTCCATAAATTCACATTGCTATAAATATTGCAAATACATAAAATGTGTAGGAAGTAAGAAAATACAGTGTTAGCTGTACAGAGACCAATGGATACAAGATTTTTAGTAATAGATAATCAGATTATCTGAATGTGACAGTGGATGTCTTATTCCTCACAGGCAGGTAACTGGAACAATTCAAAATGAATATCACTTAAATAAAGATAGGTCTGTCTTGGTTCTGTATAGAAATCACTGGTCTCATCCAGACCTGTTATATTAACTTGTGACCTTAACAGGAAAGAGAAGCGCAAGCAGGGAAAAAAAAAAAGTTATTTACATCATTTCTATGAGCAATAGATCTTTTCATAGATTTCTAGACAAGTGGGGACAATTATCTTGGCTCAGATAGACCCTTTACTAGGAATAAAATGGCTGGGTTGAAGGCTAATTGTGTTTTGCATCTGCCACCTAATAAAATTTTGTATCCCTCAGGGTTTTCGTATGACCAAGATTCATCACTTCTCATCATCTTCAATTCTGAATCCCTGGAAGCCCATGCAAAAGCTGACAGTGTGACCTAGGTTCATCTGATAAATCCTTTGAGGAATGAGGAAGGCGTTTTGTTTTAGTCGTTCAATTTAAAACTGGCTTATACTTTAAAGAGCATGGGGGGGGGGGAGGTTTTAGGCTTAACTGGTTTTATTACAGAAGCCACCTTGAGCATTCTGAGAAATGCTCTGGTTGTTATAATCAGGGGAACAAAATCAGGTCAATGGGAAATTGAATAATATAATAGAATATTCAGTGAAGTCTTATGGGATAGAAGCTCGATAATGATGACCTCAGTTCTTTTGCACAAGCTTTCAGTACTTTGCTACTGAAAAAACCCCCAAAACCCTAAAAAACGAACCCACAAAAACCCCAGAATATTTAGCTTTAACTAATATTATGGTACTTTCCAGAATAGACTTTGAAATGCTATGTGAGAAAATCATATCATTTTTAAGAACAAACCACACTGAAGAAGACAAATAGTAATATCCTTGCTCTCTCATGCTCATGCCTCATACTGCATTTTCAACATGCAGAACAGGTTCCTTGAACCTAGGCAGCAATGAGCTGAGGAAAGAATTGGCATATTTTTCACTACTTTTCTTTTGAGATAGAAATAGGAATTCTCAGTAATAGAAAAGAAGTGATGGCTTGCCTTCTCTAAATGGAAGATGGTCATTCTGTAAATAACAGAAAAATTCTCTTTCAGAAAACACCACTGCCTTCAGGTGTGTTGTGGTTTGAGCCCAGCCGGTAACTCAGAACCACGCAGCCGCTCTCTCGCTCCCTCCCTTCTACCTCCCCCCACTCCTGGAGGGATGGGGACGAGAATTGAAAGAATGTGACTCCCACGGGTTGAGATAAGAACAGTCCAGTAACTAAGGTATCATACAAAACCACTAATAATAATAATGGTAAGGAAAATGACAAGGGGAGAGGATACAATTGCTCACCACCCGCCGACCGATACCCAGCCCGACCCGAGCAGTGATCTGGGCCTTCCGAGTAACTCCCCCCGGTTTATATACTGGGTATGACATGCTGTGGTATGGAATACCCCTTTGGCTAGTTTGGGTCAGGTGTCCTGTCTCTGCTTCCTCCCGGCTTCCCCTCCTCCCTAGCAGAGCATGAGACTGAGGAAGTCCTTGATCAGAGTAAACGTTACTTAGCAACAACTGAAAACATCGGTGTTATCAGTGTTGTTCCCAGGCTGAAAGTTAAAAAAACACAGCACTTCACCAGCTACTAAGAAGGAGAAAAATGACTGCTATAGCTGAACCCAAGACAGTATTCACCCCTGGAGCAGTCGGTTCCAAGTGGTATGCCACAATTGATATTGCCAATGCATTTTTCTCAATTCCTTTGGCAGCAGAGTGGAGGTCACAGTTTGCTTTTACTTGGAGGAGCATCCAGGACAGATAATGCCAAGATCATGGGTTTGATCCCTGTATGGGCCACCACTTGGATAGGAGACCGCCTGGCAATCCCGGCTGTTGGATGAAGGCTTGGGGAGTTACCAGGAAGGACCAGATCGCTGCTCGGGTTGGGCTGGATATCAGTCAGCAAGTCGGTGTGAGTGTGATATAGTCAATCTGCCAGGCCTCCCCATATCTGTACTTCAGCCACTGTCCTCCATACCAGAGGGGCTTTAATCACTTGACTTGCTTAATTGCAACACATGTTCCAAGTTTGCTTTTGCTGGGGATTGGGAGGTGGAGGAGAGCGACAATATCGGGTTTACTGGACTATGTGGATGCGATGGCCTGGCACATTAGTCCCACAGAGGTATAAGGCTCTAGTAGATACTGGTGCACAGTGCACCCTGATGCCATCAAACTATCAAAGGGTGGAACCCATTTATATTTCTGGAGTGACAGGGGGATCCCAAGAGTTGACTGTACTGGAGGCTGAAATCAGCCTGACTGGGAGGAAGTGGCAAAAGCACTCCATTGTGCTTTTGGTCTGGTCCAGAGGCTCCATGCATCCTTGGCATAGACTGTCTCAAGAGAGGGTACTTCAAAGACCCAAAAGGGTATCGATGGGCTTTTGGTATTGCTGCCTTGGAGACAGAGGAAATTAAGCAGCTCTGCACCTTGCCTGGTCTCTCAGAGGATCCTTCTGTTGTGGGGTTGCAGAAGGTCGAAGAACAACAAGTGCCAATTGCAACCACAACAGTGCACCGGTGGCAATATTGCACCAACCGAGACTCCCTGATTCCCATCCATAAGCTGATCCGTAGACTGGAGAGCCAAGGAGTGATCAGCAGGACCCGCTCACCCTTTAATAGCCCCATGCAGCCAGTGCAAAAGTCTGATGGAGAGTGGAGACTAACAGTAGACTATCGTGGCCTGAACGAAGTCACACCACCATTGAGTGCTGCCGTACCGGGCATACTAGAACTTCAATATGAACTGGAGTCAAAGGCAGCCAAGTGGTATGCCACAACTGATATTGCTGAACCCAGGACAAGGTGCTAGGGGGACTTCCAGATAGTGGAGCTTGAGGGGGAAATTCTGATTGTTACAGCTCAGCAGTGGTAATTTGTGATGAAGGAGAGATCTGGCATGGAGGACAAGAAAGCCTATCTGCAAGAAGGGGTTAAACTGGCTGAAAGTAGGAATGCCAGAGGCAGAAGGACTGCTTTCAAGGGAGTGAAGTTTCCCTTGGTGCTGAGATAAAAAACAGCCCCAACATTATCTTGTTGACCACCCTGGAATGGGAGCACTCAGGGGCCTAAGCTCAGGGACCGCATATGGGCAGTAAAGCTGGGCTAAGGGATGGACCCACTGCCAGCCTGAGGTGCCCTATGCAACAATCAAGGGATTGGTGCTGGTAAAAATGAGGAATCTGCTTGTGATGCATCTTTACAGACTTTATGTAGAAGTGTGTATTGTGATAAGACTCTACCTGATGCATTGTCCATCAAATTTTGTTTTTCTTTAAGTACAAATGTATGTTCAATTTGCCTCAAGGGGTACCATAAAAATTCTTCAGCAAGCTCCATGCAACTTAAGGTATGGACAGTTTTTTCAGTCCTTGGGAGGTCTGTTTAGGTGGAGTGGTCAGCATAGGAGGAACAGTTACTGTTCAAGGACTACTGAGACATGGTCTTCATATCTCTGTTCAGTAAAAAGTTAAGGAAAGCCATTTCCAAGGAAGGGCATGGGAAGCTGAGCCATGTGCACTGATTAACTCTGTCAAATTATGAATGTTTAAAAAGTTTCTAACAGTGGCCATAACAAATTCTGATCAAAGTATGCAATTTCCAATTGTGACATAAAACATGTTAGACTTCCTTGGATAAAGACAGGCATTTGGACATATAATATTTACCTACTTGCCTACTAATTAGGGTATGTCCACAGTTCATGTTGCAAAAAAGGAGCTACATTACTGCAGTACTCTGCCCAGGCTCATTAGCTTTTACAGCAGGGCTAATTAACTCAGGTGCAGTATCACAAAGCAATGGATGTCCTGCTTTAGGAGTTATTTGCATTAATATTTGCATGGTACCACTTGCTTTAAAGAGACATGTCAAGTCTCTCAGAGCTAACAATGTCTTTTAGGGTGGTGTGTTTTGTAATGCAGACGTTCATCTTAAATACACAAGTGCCATTCTCTCTCTTCTCAGTCAACTATTGTAAATTATGTTACTGTCTTACAAACAAAATAAAACACTTTAATATTGTGTTGCATAGAAGATTTTTGTTTGGTTTTGTACTAAACCAAAATGTAATTTTATACCCAACATTGTTGTAAAACATAAATAAGAGTAAATAAAATAATAATAAAAAATAATAAAAATAAAACCATAAAACCTGATTATATAAATGATTGAATGATACTAGTGAGATATAATTTTTTTCAGCCTGGCTTTATTCCTTCTAAAATCCTGTCAAAGCTTCATGTAAACATAAGTGAAACAATAAGGAAAAAGAAAAGTCTCTGGTGTTGCAAAACTCAATACACTTTTGTTCAGTGAAGTAAAAACTACATCTGTGGTTACTTAATGTGTTAGTGGAGCATTACATAACACAGTACATTTATTATTAAAGATGTTGATTATATATGTAAGGCTTGAATCATAAAAAGTTGTGCATCAGTTATCACTTACTATTCCTTGAGGTGTATTATTTTTCAAAAGATTTCATTTGTCTTTTACCAAAAGTTCGAATACCCATGAATCTATCTGTTAAAATGTGGATGTGGTTGAAAGGGGAAAATATGGGCCTGTTTCACTTAAGAAAACAGTATAATATCCTTCACGTGTGTATGTGTATATGCGTGTGTATGTGTGTGTGTGTATGAACATACAAACATGCAAAAATCCTGAAAATATCTCTAGGAAGAAATTATTTGCATGCAAAAATGGTAATGGTTGTAAATTGTTCTTTGACCCAAGGCACTTCAATCAGAAAACTTACTCAAAATTACTGACATTCCATATTATTTTGTTTATGTAATCTGCGGTAACACCTACTGAGTAGAATCATAAGCCATTATACAAAGAAATAACAAAATGCCATCTATAGAGAAGTGTAAGTAACTTGTAGGTCATAGGATCTATCATGTGAGGTATGTCACATGATTGGTGTTTAATGTTTAAAATTATATGGATATGCATCACTCATCATGGTGTCTAACATCTAGCTTTATTACAGGAACAGTATAGACTTTGTAGTGGGACCACCTAGATCCAGAGAGTGTTTTGCCCCCAGCTGTTCAGTAATGCCAGGAACAGGCCAGCCTTCATGTAGCACAGAGGTAAGGCAGCAGAAAGAGTCATTAGAAATCAGATGGAAGTAACTTTTTTCTATTTCATCCCTCCACCTATCTAGCCTCTTTGTGTTCCAGAGTTTTCTTTGGCTCATGAGTGGATTTAAACAACAAAGGAGAATTCTTAGTCAAAACCAGACAGGCAGTGAGATTAACTACCTGTTTTCCAGTTGTTTTCATAGAAACTGGTGACAGCATGGCCATGGGCGCTGTGTTGCATTGCAGGGATGTGTGAGATGGCCAGAAAAATCTTGCCACAGATGGTACTGTCCTCAGATGAATGAGTTTCTGTGCAACTGGACTCAAGCAATGCATGAAGCTGCTTTAATATTTAGAGGCCAAGATTTCAGGAAAAATTACAAATTGGAGGCTGAAATTCAAATGTTTTTTAGGATCACATCTGTGTTATCTACATATAATAAAACATAATGATATTATCATTAAAACCTCTCCCTAAGATACTGCTGAGAAGACAACACTGTGCAGTTTCTCTGTATGCTCATATTTATGAATTAATCAATTAGGATTCATAGCAAGGCTTTTCTTTTCAGTTGTCTTGCTAGCAGATATTGCAGTCTTCATAAAGTTAGTGAAGCAAATTATAATCAGTTTATATTAAAAGAAATTGTATTTGGTGTGGGAAACAGTGTTAACATGGTGTCTCATTCAGAAGGCATGTAAATAAACAGCTCTCTAAAGAGGAATTAGATAGTTAGAATGGAGTCCCTGAAGAAAAAAAAAACCACCTTATTTTTTATAATTGTTTTACATGTAAACAAAATGTATGCTAGAGCTAAATATATTAATACATAAGAATACATGTACACAAAAGAGGATTATTTCAAAGAATTTATCCAGCTCTACCCCTTTTTTGTTTTCAGTCAGGGACACGAGGGGAAGATGTATATTAAAACTCTGAAGAATTTAAAGAAACAGATCTTCTAATAATCAAAGTGTTGCTAGTCCTGCACAGGGATGGAAGACCAACTCATTGACAACAGCCTTAGTTTTAAGGTTATGATACTCAATTTCCACTGTCAATATACAGAAAATGCTTTGGTTGGACTAATATATCAACAGATTGGAAGCTTGAATGCATAGAATGCAGCCATCTTTCTGAAGATGTGAAGAGAATAGCATGTCTTCTCATGCTGTCCTGACATGGTGGTTAATATTCTGTAAAAACTGAAATTCACCCAAGAACCTAAGTTATTTTGATGTTTTCAATGAACACACCCAACTTCTAGTCATGCATGAAGGGATCAGTATGCTGTGCAATACTGGAAAGCTATTTGGATCTTCAATAATTTTTCTAGCAGATATAATATACCAGAGTACAGTACATTTTCTTTTTGACATGTCCAGTTCTGCCCCACAGTGTGACTCAGTGGTGCAGAAGATGTTATCCACAGTAGTTCTATTTCAAGTGTGCAGTCTCAGGAGGTGGGGGTGGGTTTCATTTATAATTTGCAAGGCAGACATCCTTGCATTTCCGCCAGTGGCATTTGCTGTCTGATTAGCTTAGTGCATACTCATGATCTTAGTGCTTAGCCAAAGGCTTAGTACATACTCATGATCTCTCTCTTTTCTTCATCTCTGCACTTTTCATCATTCCTTCATTGATTTAATTCCTGGATTGATTTAATAGAATTGAGATTCTATTGATGGATCAGCAAATTCAGTCTTCATTTTCTTGCTCCTATTTTATACTATACATTACATTTCTAAATGGTCAGTGTGACAATTTTATTTTCATAGTTTCATCTTAATGCCCACAAAAATCTGAAGTTGTACTGTGTTATGGTTTGTAATGAGTTTTCAACACATATATCCTTACATTCAGGTTTAAATACTTGTAGGTTTTTAGTGGTTTTCGTTTTCCCTGTTCAGAGGAGTGTAGGATAATAATCAGGAAGTATACATTCAACATATTTGTAGAAACACAAAGATGTATTTGATTAATGTAGAAATACAGAAAAAACTATAATAATTTTACAGAATGGTTAAAATGCATAGGTCAGGAGATCTTCAGCTGTCTAAAATCATTTTTGCTAAAATGCTTTATGCTAGAAGTGATCCCTAATTTCCATAATTCCCTAATTCCATAATTCCCTAATTATGGAATAGTTCTTTTCTTCTGGTCAGCAAAATCTCCATAAATGTAGCTTTATATTCAAGGAACAGCAAAATTTTCCCTAATGAAAGGAAAAAAATGTGGTTGTTAAATTAACAAGTTAACAAATCATCCTGAAATGCACGAACCAGGCACAGCTACAGGTTGGGTGGAGAAGAGATTCAGAGCAGCCCTAAAGAGAGGGACTTGGGGGTGTTGGTTGATGAGAAGCTTAACATGAGCCAGCAGTGTGCGCGTGCAGCCCAGAAAGCCAACCGTATCCTGGGCTGCATCAAAAGAAGCATGGCCAGCAGGTCAAAGGAGGTGATCCTGCCCCTCTACTCTGCTCTTCCAAGACCTCGCTTGGAGTATTGTGTACAGTTCTGGTGTCCTTGACATAAAAAGGACATGGAGCTGTTGGAGCAAGTCCAGAGGAGGGCCACGAGGATGATAAGGGGGCTGGAGCACCTCCCATATGAAGACAGGCTGAGACAGTTCGGGCTGTTCAGCCTGGAGAAGAGAAGGCTGTGTGGAGACCTCATAGCAGCCTTTCAGTATCTGAAGGGAACCTATAAGGATGCTGGTGAGGGACTCTTCATTGTAAGACTGTAATGGTAAGACAAGGGGTGATGGCTTCAAACTTAAAGAGGGGGAGTTTAGATTGGATATAAGGAAGCAGTTCTTTACAGTGAGGGTGGTGAGGCATTGGAATGGGTTGCCCAAGGAAGTTATGAATGCTCCATTCATGGCGGTGTTCAAGCCCAGGTTGGACGGAGCCTTGAGCTACATGGTTTAGTGCGAGGTGTCCCTGCTCATGGCAGGGGGCTTGGAACTAGATGATCTTAAGGTCCTTTCCAACCTTAACTATTCTGTGATTCTGTGACTCCATGATTTCACATCCAAAGTGCAATCCGGACAACTCATCAGAAATTTTATTTCATATTTATGAAACAGGTAACCTGAACTGTTCCTGACAAAACACCTTTTGCTTTTAGGTGTCTATTGAAAAAGTACTGTTTTACTCCCTCCCTCCATCCACCTTCCCTTAAGCTAATTTTCAGTAATTCAAGTGGAAAATTTATGATCTGAACATATGGGAAAAATGTATTATTTCATGGTTAGATAACTCAAAAAAAGCTTGAATCTTTCTTCAGCAGAGGTCATGAAAGGAAAAAATTCACTCCAAGAAATCAGGAAGAAAATGAATCCCCCAAAACCTGGGACAGAAAGCGCAAATCTCTACAGTTTATTTAGTTCTCACAGCAAACAGTATATGTAAGCGGTATAAAACTTAGCCTTAAGGAACTCAGTGGAAGAACTACCATTAACTTTCATGGGATAAAAATTTTTTTGTACTTTCTGTTTGTAAACCCTCTGTACGAATAGTAACAACTTAATCCTTCCTATATTTCTGAAAGCAAAGGAAGTAGTTTTGCCTTCTGTTTTGTACATGGAGAAACACAGAGGGATTAAAAGCATATCTATCTGTTGCAAAACAGATAGTGGCAAATTAGCTGTGGGGTAGTACCAGTGCAGAGGAATTAACTTTAGCCCTGGGAACAGCAACCACATCCCTGTGCTGATACAGCCTTTCTGCCTCTGGGGATGAAGGGCCAGGCAATCGTGATGCAGCAACTACTCCTGAATTAGTTGCAGGATCCTTGCTGTGTTTCATTCACCCAGTGATCACAGAAACACTCCACAGAAAAACAGAAACTGCATCCTAGTCAGGACTGTCTCCATCTCCCACTGCCTCATCACATTTCTACAAAACATTTCTGTTAAAACTGTAACCTAGTCATGACCTAACATTTCACAAGATTTTATCTTTGTTTTTCAATATGGATGAAGCTGTGCTGTGAATAAAGAATTAAGGGCTAATGGGAATGGAGGCATGGAAGCCAAAATTAATTCATAGGTAAAATCTTACTCAGTTCTTTAACTGAATGCACTGGAATAGGGTAATTATTGCCCCTGAATGTTAAAACACTGCATAGATTAAAAGACTACTTCAGTAACAAATGTTTTCTAAGAACCTGTGTCAATGATTTCTGCCTTTTAACTGTGCATTTTTTAGGGGTCAAGAAAATTCATGTTGATTTTGTTTTAAACCTGCCTCCTGACAATTGAATGAGCACTCACTACTGTTCATGTTAGGATCTGGTGCACTGACCACCAGGTGCCCTCCAAGTAACTCTATACTTCCCCCTCCTCAAGAGGACAGGGGGATAAAATACAATGAAAATCTTGTGGGTTGAGATAAGGGCAGGAAGATCACTTACCAATTACCATCATGGGCAAAACAGGCTTGACTTGGGGAAATTGATTTAGTTTATTGCCAATTAATTGTAACAGAGGATGATGGTGAAAAATAAGAACAAAACTACAAACACCTTCCCTTTACCCTTCCTTCTTCCCAGGCTCAACTTCGTTCCTGCATGTTCTACCTCCTGCCCAAGTGGTGCAGCAGAATCCGTGTTGCAGCCACTTTGTGACCTCTCTTCCATTCCTTCCTCTGTATTCTTTTTCCCAGCTCCAGCATGGTGTCCCACCCATGGGATACAGTCCTTCATGAACTTCTCCAACATGGGGCCTTCCCACAGAGTACAGTCCTCCAGGAATAGACTGCACTAGTGGGGAGCCCTCTCAGGGTCACAGGTCCTGCCAGGCACCTGATCCTGCACAGGCTTTTCACAGGCTGCAGTTTCCTTCAGGGCATGACTGCTCCAGTGTGGAGTCCTCCACAGGGTGCAAGTGGATATCTGCTCCACTGTGGACCTTCATGGACTGCAGGGGCACAGCCTGCCCCACCATGGTCTGCACCAAGGGCTGTCGGGCAATCTCTGCTCTGGAGCTTGTTGCATCTCCTGCACTCCTTCCGCACTGACCCTGGTGTCTGCAGGGCTGCTTCAATCACATATTCTCACTCCTCTCCCACAGCTGCTGCACAGCATTTTTCACTCTTAGATAATGCTACCAATGTTGTCAGTGGGCTCGGATTTGGCCAATGGTGGATCTGTCTTGGAGCCAACTGAAACTGACTCTGTCCAACCAAGAGCAGCTTCTGGTGTCTTCTTACAGAAGCCTCCTTACAGTCTCCCCCCACTAGCAAACCCTTGCCACATAAACTCAATACATAGGAGAAAGAGTGAATATTTTTTTTTTATTCAGTGTCTCCATTACATTCATGATTTTATAGATATCTAGCATACTTTTCTCTCCTACCTGCTGACTTATGTCCCAGGTAAAGGTTTCCTGGGTAATTAATTGCTCCTTGTACTGAGACCGTTTCCTCTTTAAACACTGTTTTCAGTGTTTGTTGTGCTTTTCTAGTTCTGCTGGTTTCTGTTTTGGATGGAATGACCTGAACCATGTATTTTATTTTAAATGCAAATTTACACAGTTGCAGAGTGATTGCGATTTCTAATTTATTCTCATTTGTCTGCTGTTTCCTAGTATTTTGTATGACATTTTAGACGGTGTTAAGGCTTGAACTGATCATTTCAAAGAACTATCTACTGTGAATCTTTTCTGAGTAGTAATAAGGTAACATTGTCTTGGTACGCTTAGGCCTATTTTCTTCCATGTAAATTACTTTGTATTGACAAAGACTTAATCTTGACAAA
Organism: Strigops habroptila; assembly: GCF_004027225.2. Taxonomy (NCBI): domain Eukaryota; kingdom Metazoa; phylum Chordata; class Aves; order Psittaciformes; family Psittacidae; genus Strigops; species Strigops habroptila. The sequence goes on along the minus strand of NC_044302.2, from coordinate 61,497,060 downwards.
TAATTTCAACATACTCATTCAAGAGTGTAAGATCCTTCTGCAACACTTCACAGTCAACTTACATTTGGGTTATCTTATGTATCAGCAAATTTCATAACTTTACCATTGACCTTCTTTCCTACATTAGTTTTGAATACAATCTACTATCACAAATCTCCATAACTGCTACTATTCTACTGTGAACACTGACACCCTGAATATACAAAGAATGTTTTAGAGTGTGAAAATCTTGTTGATTATTTCCCCAGTAATGTGTAATAATCCAGATGATCAAACTTTTTACTACAGTAAGGAATTGTACTGCGGTTTTGCTCTCTGGAGAGGTCAGAAACGAAGGGCTGTAGTTCTCTGGAAATTTCATAGATCCTTTTCTAAAAAATGATGTTATGTTTTGTTTATTTTCTTTTAGTATAGACTTTAATGATAGTGGTGGGTTCCACATCATAGCAATCTAATATTTTAGTTTTTCTGGACGCTTGAGTAAAATACCATTTCATTATTGCTATTTGTTACTCTTCATTTAACCAGTTTACTATAAATTCTATTATAGTGATGTTTTGGTATGAACCTATCCTTTGTCCTCTGTGAAGAACAGCTTCGCTGGGAAAGTTCTGTAAGCAATTTTGTAGTAGATATTGACACACAAAAAAATTTGATTTGGCTTTTCTGCTATGGATCAATATTCTTTGATATTTCCTCCACCTTAATCATACTTTGGCCTGATCAATTTTCAAATACCTGTAGTAGGTATTTGAAAATGCTGCCTTTTATTGGCTTTCATGGTTTTTAACAAGTTGATTCTCAGAGTAACTTTTGGCTTTTCTGATTGTGACTTAACATTTTCCCTAATAGGCTGTGTGATCTTTGTTGGGAACTAGCTTCTATTTTTTGAAGGATGCTTCTTTGCTTCCAGTAGTCTTCTTTTCCCCGCTGCTTCACTTATGCCAACCTTTCTGCAACGTCCATTTAAAGTCTTTATTGATCTCTAGATTTCAATAAAATATTTCATACACATGGGAAATTATCAATCAAACATGAGAAGAAGATGTTCAATAGAGAATTCAAAGGTGGATAAGAGAATTGATGAAAGGATGTCTGTCATGGTAAAAAGAGGGTACATGGTAGGTCCTCAAGAATTAGCCATAAGACCAACCATATTGCACATTCTAATGTCAAAATAAGGGCAACCTGTCCTACCTCATACAGAGAGTTGGAAGACTTGTCTGCAAGTAAACTCATAGTTTATGACATCATGCCAACTCTCTTTGTTATTTACATTACACTGCTCCTTAGCTAGACGTTCTTAGCATTTACTGAGAGAGAAATGGCTAAGTGGAAGACCGTTTTCAAAGTTTAACTTACCATTCTTCACAGTGAATAAGCTGTCTCACAATAAATTACCCTTACCACACAATAGAAATTATTACAGAGAGAATTATTCCAAACTAGCTATAATATAAATTCTTATCCTAGCTCACTGCGCAGTAACTTTGCTGGGTAAACAAATACCAAGAGTATTTCTTATTTAGACCTTATTTAGCTGAGGCTAAGGCTCTGTCCTAGTTTCAGCTAGCCTGTAGTATGTTTAACTAAAGCCAAACTGTTTAGGCTTTTGTAGAATTACCATTGGTATTAGTGGGATCAATGTGACATCTGCATAGCATCTGAAACTTGTGACCCACTGGAGTTCTAACATTTTGGCATAAAGCTGTGCTTTGTTAGAGTGATACAGAACACCTAAATCAGACCTAAGTCTTGAATTACTTTATAAATAGCTTCCTTTTTCACTGGCTTTTGGCAGACTATTTCCTGTGAGGGTTAAGGAGAAACAGAGCTTCATCTCCTCCATCACCATAGAGCAAGCTCATCTTTCACCTAAGCAGGCAATCTTTGTTCAAACTCCAAAACTCATACCAAAACATGGTTTATTTAAACAAATTTATCCAGGAACAAGTTGATAACCTCTAGAAAAAAACCTTACTTCATATTTCATAAAAAAGTTACAGTTGCCACAGAAGAATCATATCAACATCAGCTGCCAGTCACCCAGCTGCATTTCATTCTTGGTTGCACATAAGGTCTACATGTTATTTCTGCCAGAGTCATCTTTGGTTCTCAAGCTATAAAACTGGAATGCTAACACTTAGCATTATGGAGGTGAAGCTATTGATCATTCTGAGATTTTCACACACTACGGAGTTAGTGACCATTTAGGTGTTAAAATAGATAACAGAAGGATGTAGTGTCATGCACCGCATGCATATCATTTCGTGTAAAATGACATTCAGTGGTAAACCTGGTTTAATGCATGCAGTCACTGTTACTCTGCACATTAGGTGGCTGTGCATACAGAACTAGATAGGTACCTCCACAGAAACCTTGAGCATTATAGTAGTAAGGCAGTCCATGAGCCTTCCTATATCATATTAAAGTGAATATGTGTATCTAAGAAACTTAGATTCAGATGAAACATGCATAGATGAGATTTTTCATTTTAATTTTTAAAGAATATAATAATTATAGGGTCAGAATATAACCCTCTACCCATGTTACCCATATTAATTGTAAAATACATGAAAGAAGGAAAACCTGTTTCAGTCTGTTGAACTCTCCAAATAGCTTTGTTTCGAACTATACAAATGCACTGTAGAAGTACTTCTGTAGCACTTTAGGACTTGTGTAAAATACTGGAACAATCATTTAAATTATACCAAATGTGTTTATATGCCTGCTTGGTGCTGATTTAAGTGAAATATTTTTAGCCTTACAGAATTTCAGATGTACTAAGCTTTGATGCAGAAGACGGACTATGCAGAGGCAAAAGTCAAGCTCTTAGTCAACTTTTTATCTCAGTTAGGTCATCTGTTTATTCTTCTGTTCAAACATGTGGGTTTTTAGAACAGCTGGCCAGTATTGCAAACTGAAGTCCAATAGCAAAACGACAACCCTCCCAAGTTAGCAGCATTAGAGGAAGGAATGCATCAGGGTGATCCACAACATCAAATTGATTTACTAGTACAGCTGGTAAAAAAGGACCAGCCAAAGCCTTGTATTCAACTTGACTATTTATTTATGTCACTGCTAGACCTTCAGCTATTTCAGGAAACTGACTGAAGGAGCTCTGCCAAAATTTTTTAATAGCTTTTCTGGAGGTATACTTTAAGGACCATCATAAAAATAGTCGAGAAAAATCCAAAGCAATACAAAACCTAACACAATAATAAGTTGTCCCAAGAAATGTTCCTACTTTTATTTTTTACTACCGGTATTTTCTATTTCATATTTCATGATACTAAGTATCTACAGTTAAACATTTGGAATTACGCAATAACTATGTTGAAGCCTTCCCCTTAGTCCAAGCATGTGCTTCGCTTCCTGTGTATGAATAGATCTAATGACTTCAATAAGAGTACACTCAAATATTTATAATGTAATTATGGCCCCAGAAGTCATCCTATAGGGAGCTGCTACAAATCCACTTTTTTTCCAGATTCATGGGAAGCCTAGCAAGAAGTGTTTTCATGTACTTAAAAAAGTTATAATTATTAAAAGTATGAGACATTTGGTTGTTAACAGAACAGTTGGTTTATAATGATTTTGAAACTCTATAAACCACTTTACAATATTTTTCAGTTTTATAGTTTTATATATTTCCTTGTTTTTAGTAGATAAATTTATTTATTTAGTGATATTCTCATTCTACATAAATCAGAGGAAAAAATTCATTGAACTCCATTGTTTAGTAAATGGTTTCTAATATATAGTTATATGTGTATATTTGAACACCCTTTCCTTTTCCATTTACATTTTTACTGACTAATAAATAAAGATGTCACGACCCTCATTCATCCACAAAAAGTTTATTTCATATCTGAAGATATTTCCATAATGTATAAAAATTTGGAAGATGCTGACTCAGCAAGGCTTCTGAACATGTACCCTGCTTTAATAAGTTTATAACATACAAGTAGTTCCCTTGGGTCTCCTGGATCTTAACCTACATACCTGTTTGATTACTTGATAAATCAGGGCCTCGTTAAATCCTAGGCTTCTGAACAGACATGGCAAAGTCAAAACCATTTCTTCTTGAAGGAGGTTAGTTATCGAAATGGGGGGCAAAAATTGTGTTTATTTTTCAAAAATAAGATTAATATTTAATTCAGAGGTAACCGTTTATTGATTGTAGAGAACAACTACCTTTTTTCATAATGGAAATATGACTTTCAGACTTGGTACTACATGATAAAATGTCTGTTTCCTGAACAACAAGCTGCAGGAAGAATCATGTCTGTGTTTTACAACCTCAGTTAAATTCACGCCACTACTACACAGAAAGAAACACACTGCTGTCTGCTGTGTCTTTCTATATATGTCACTATATAGGAAAATGGGGGGACAGTCAATCTAAATTTTAGTCATTCCTTCCAAGAGAAGGCCGTAGTTGTTGGATTTTTAGTTTTCTTTTCACTGTAAGCTTCATTATTTTTAAAAACATGAAGGTATTAGGCTCTAAATTATAAGCATGAAGACTGCAGACATGTCACTTTGCAGCTATGTCCCTGATGCTGCAAGAGACAACATCAAGTTAAATGATTTAGATAAACAGTAGCATCCAAAAAGGAGGAATATATATTGAATTGACAGGTGTAATGTGATGGTCCCAACCTGTACGTTCTGGTTCTGGATACCTCAGAGAAGTCAGGTGCAAAACTTTGTAACAGCCTTACCACACACTGACTATTATTTTTGATAGATGTTCAGTCAAAGGAGTAAAGCTTTTAAATGGGGTGGATTATAGTGTGATCCAAAGAGCAAGGTACCTACATAGCTCTCATGTTTTGTTGAGGGCTCCTTTTAGCTTAAAAATGAAGTTTTCAGTAGTTTGTTTTTGCAGTCCTGTTTTTACTGGGAGGTGAGGGGAAGGGAAAGGCTTTTATATTAGCATTAAAAATATATACATGGTATGTCTTCTTTTCAAATTCTTGCTGCTTATTGAGATTTCTGGAGTTGGGAAAATCTGCATTTTAGTCACTGGTTTGGTAAAGATAACAAGTGTCTGCCTTCACTAAGCTATTTTTATTCCACCGGTAGAAAACAAAACCAAAATCAAAACCAACCAAACAAAAAAACCCACAAACAAAAAAAACCCCAAACAAAAAACACCAAAACAAACCAAACAAAAAAACCCAAAACAACCTACAACAAAACCCCCCAAAAACCAACCAATGAACCAACAACCCAATCAAAAAAAAAAAAAAAAAAGCCAACAAGAAACCCCCCAAACAATCCAACAAACAAAGAAACAAACCAAACTAAAACAAAACCCAAACAAAAAACCCAAACATAACAGTATGGTAATAGATAAAAGTTATGGCCAGTTCCAAGGATAATAATGTCCTGTTTGGGAATCAGGAAAGTAGCAAAACAATTTGTGGCAGCAGTTTGAGACAGCAAACAATTTAAACTGCCTCTTTCTTGATGGTACAGATAGCGGAATACACCTAAGCCCAGAGAAAGTTCTGCACATACATCTCTGATCTGGATGAGTAACCTAAATTCATATTCTCTATTCAGTATTCAACCATGTACATTGTCCTGGGTTCAGCTATAGCAGTCATTTTTATCCGTCTCAGCAGCTGGTGCAGTGCTGTGTTTTTGACTTTCGGCCTGGGAACAACGCTGATAACACCGATGTTTTTAGTTGTTGCTAAGTAATGTTTAATCTGACCAAGGACTTTCTCAGTCTCATGCTCTGCCAGGGAGGAGGGGAAGCCAGGAGGAAGCAGAGACAGGACACCTGACCCAAACTGGCCAAAGGGGTATTCCATACCATGGCACGTCATGCCCAGTATGTAAACCGAGGGAATTACCTGGAAGGCCAGATCGCTGCTCGGGTCGGGCTGGGTATCGGTAGGCGGGTGGTGAGCAATGGTATCCTCTCCCCTTGTTATTTCACTAATCATTATTATCATTGGTGGTAGCAGCAGTGGTTTTGTATTATACCTTAGTTGCTACACTGCTCTTATCTCAACCCGTGGGAGTTACATTCTTTTGATTCTTGTCCCCATCCCTCCGGGAGCTGGGGGAGGAAGAAGGGAGGGAGTGAGCGAGCGGCTGTGTGGCTCTGAGTTACCGGCTGGGCTCAAACAACAACAGTTTTTTGTGGCGTCCAACGTGGGCCACGAAGAGTTGAGATAGTGACAGATCTGACCAGAGTGTGTCTAATCATATTTGTGATAAGCATTCATTGTTACTACTCGTCACAATGTTGATTTGTTTGCTCTCAGAGTTGTCGCGCTTATCTCGGGGTTTCAGCATGTCGTACCTTGCTTACAGACAGTATTTGCTGTTTCGGTGTTTATCAGCTGGGGGGCCTGGGCTAAGGTTCTTGTTTCACTGTACTTCATGGTGATGACTTGTAATACAATAGACTTATTGATCATGAAACTGGTCTGGCTTGCATTCCCAGTGTGGTCATATATATACTTCGGGAGGTATATAATGAAATTTTTAGCAATTACATATCTTTTCTTTTCTCCTCGGGGGGTCAACCTATGAAGAAGGCATTCCCTTACACTGCCCACTCCCCCACCAGGCTATTTACAACAGCATTTGAGAGTTCTGAAGGTTTTGAATGGCCTTTGAATACCCTTGAGACCTGCCTGCTGATTGTGCTTGGGGATCAGCACGTTGGCACACATATAGAGTGTGTTTTACCCATGGCCATCCCACCCTGGGAACACCCTCTTTCGTCTGATCCCAAAAGTTAAGCAGTATCGGGTTCAAATCTGGTCTAGGGTTAGACGGCGATATAGGAGGACCACCAAGAGATTTTCCCTGAGGTTGGACAGTCATGAGTGGCAGGGTGTGTGGGATAGTATGGGCAAGTATCTAGGCCAGTGGGCCCCTCCAGTACTTTGGAACTTCACCACTGAACAAGTGCAACATCCGGAAAAACTAGGAAAACACTTAAACGAGGTGTGCTGTCGTCCTGGTTATACCAGAGAGGGACAAATCATGGCAACGTGCTGGGGCTTGGCCTATGCCCACAGAGCCCTGCTCAACACTAGCCTTCAAAGCGAAGAAAATGTCTCTGGATCTGATGGCAAAGCAACAGACAACACAGCTACTTCAACTCCAAGCACAGCAGCTGCACCAAACCCAGTCACAAGCACAACAGCTACTCAAACCCTGACCACAACAGACATCACAGCTACTCCAACTCCAAGTACAGCAGCTACACCAACCCCAGTGACAAGCACAGCAGCTACTCAAACCCCGACCACAACAGACAATGCAGCTGTTGGTGTTACTCAACCACCAAGCACAGCAGCTGCACCAACCCCGGCAACAGACACTGCAGCCACTCCAACCACAGTGATAGACACTGCAGCTAAACCAAATGGCCGATTTGTGACAATATCGGTTGCCCTTGTAAGCAAAAGCAAATGAGAGGCACAAAAAGCAACCCGTGTAGTGAAGAAAGATGAAGTCCCAATGCAATCACTACAGGGGACAGCATCTGAACAAGAGTTACTACTACATGGATCAGAGGAAGAGGAAGAAGAAGAAGAGGTGACTTCCCAATCCCGGACCTCGACCGGGCTGTGGAATATACGAAAAGATTTCACTCATCATCCAGGGCAGGACATCGTCACCTGATTGCTCCGATGCTGGGACAGTGGGGCCGACGGTCACGAACTAGAAGGTAGGGAAGCCAAGCAGCTGGGATCACTTGCTAGGGAAGGAGGAATTGAGAAAACGATTGCAAAAGAGAAACGAGCCCTCAGCCTTTGGAGGCGGCTCTTGGCAGCTGTGAAGGAAAAGTTTCCCTACAAGGACGATATTATGAGTTGCTCAGCCAACTGGACCACGATAGAGAGAGGCATCCAGTCGCTGAGGGAAATAGCCATTCTAGAGATGATCTATCGTAGGCCGGATGCCAGGAATGCATTCGTAGATCCAGATGAAGTTGAATGTACACGACCCATGTGGCGGAAATTTACACGGAGTGCGCCATCATCATATTGGCATCAATGACCTGGAATGACCTACCACCACCAACAGTGAATTACCTGATTCGTCAACTCTGAGAGTTCAAAGACAATCTCACCCCTTCCATCATTTCAGCTGTGGAAAAACTGTCCCAGGAGTTCAAACAATTGAGAGATGATTTCTCCGATCTATCCAGCTCCGCACATGTATCAGCCCATGTCTCAACTATTAACAGAAGACGCCCTACTGCTCGAGAGAGAAAATATAGGAGGTATATGCCACGGGCCACCCTATGGTTTTACCTGCAGGGTCACGGAGAAGACATAAGAAAGTGGGATGGAAAAACCTACCTCAGTTCTGGAGCAACGGGTGCATGAACTGAAGAGGAGAACAGCGGCCAAGGATGATCCTCCCACGAAAGGTGCTGCTCCAGTCTCTGGTGAGCAGTTCCCCAGATGGAGTGGAAAAGCTGATTTTACTACAGCTCCTGTGATAAGGAATACCAATCCCTTTCTACAAGACATAAGAGGACAATCCTGTGATCACTACTAGAGGGGCCCTGCCTCCAGCGAGGTGGAGGGGGGGGATAATCGGGTTTACTGGACTATGTGGATGCGATGGCCTGGCACATCAGTCCCACAGAAGTATAAGGCTCTAGTAGATACTGGTGCACAGTGCACCCTGATGCCATCAAACTATCAAAGGGTGGAACCCATTTATATTTCTGGAGTGACAGGGGGATCCCAAGAGTTGACTGTACTGGAGGCTGAAATCAGCCTGACTGGGAGGAAGTGGCAAAAGCACTCCATTATGCTTTTGGTCTGGTCCAGAGGCTCCATGCATTCTTGGCATAGACTGTCTCAAGAGAGGGTACTTCAAAGACCCAAAAGGGTATCGATGGGCTTTTGGTATTGCTGCCTTGGAGACAGAGGAAATTAAGCAGCTCTGCACCTTGCCTGGTCTCTCAGAGGATCCTTCTGTTGTGGGGTTGCAGAAGGCCGAAGAACAACAAGTGCCAATTGCAACCACAACAGTGCACCGGTGGCAATATTGCACCAACCGAGACTCCCTGATTCCCATCCATAAGCTGATCCGTAGACTGGAGAGCCAAGGAGTCTACTGGATCAGCAGGACCCGCTCACCCTTTAATAGCCTCATGCAGCCAGTGCAAAAGTCTGATGGAGAGTGGAGACTAACAGTAGACTATCGTGGCCTGAACGAAGTCACACCACCATTGAGTGCTGCCGTACCGGGCATACTAGAACTTCAATATGAACTGGAGTCAAAGGCAGCCAAGTGGTTGTGGAGATTAACATCACGGACTCAGTGCATTTTCATGCAGTGAATCACTTTATTGCCTATTGTTCTAGCTTTTATACCATTCTAGCAAAAGCTATTTTTAGCCTGTTGCTCTACCTTTTATACCAAGCTGGTTTTAGCACATCATATTTAGCTCGCACAATATACTTTGTTTCTTCTTTAGCTGTTTCTTCTTTGTCAAGGGCACAGGGCCCAATCATCAAGGCCAAACTCAGTTAAGCCAAAAATATCTTGCACCACATCTCCCCCTTTTTGTTTTTCTACAACCATTATCCGACGAATCATGTTTTGCATCATACTTTGTAGGCAGGTTATCAGACAGGGTAAAACAAGCAAGATAGAGAAAAATATACTCAACATAAACAACCCAGTTTTGACAATTGATTGAAGCCAGCCTGTGATCCCCAAGCCACTGAAGAACTTGTCCAACCGAGATAAGCCCTCATCTTTTGAAATTTCATGGAGAATCTTAGCATGGTTCCACATTTTTTGAACATCTGCGAGTATTCGTTGTGAGTGATCTACAGAAGTACAACAGCTTTCATTCACTAACGTACAAACCCCTCCCATTTGAGCTGTTATGATATCCAAAGCCATATGATTTTGAAGAACTTCTTTTTTTATTTAGTCTATTTCTTGCTTTAGCCCTAGAAGTGCATCCGCAGTATTATTGGCTATTATTTCCATTTCAGCTGAAATGTTAGTTATAGCTTGTTCTAACTGAGCGACCCCTAGTCCCGGGAGAAGTTCCCTGACAAAACTATGGAATCCGGTATTATAATGGGTTAAAGGATTTGTCCAGGTGCTTCTTTTTCCTCTAACTCTTTTCCATGCACCCCTTAATATGCCTTGAAAGTCATTATGGTTATAAACTTGCAACGGAGGGGCCAGGATCCGCATGGCACATTCTCCAGTCCAATTTTTTGGTAACTGTTTTTTAGCATGGGAATCTCTGCATAACCACCAATTGGCAGGTTACATCCATCTGGAAGGTTACAAGTAGCATTTACGGCCATCGTAACATTGGTGGTACTTCTACCATATGAGTAATCAGCCCATTGTTGTGCATGTCTTCCGTTTGTATACTTTCCTAGTGAATTTGGATTTGACCTTGGCTCTAAAAGCAGAGCAATATTGGACCAATTACCACTTGCTTTGTCGAGGGTTCCTAAGTTCCAGGTGTTCGAAGTATTAAAATTGATGTATAACAAGCTGGTGTTAACTAGAGTTAATACGAAAGGTACCTTTTTTAGGGTAACATCCTCCTTTTTACAGATGGAGGATGTATTTAACTTACTGTATGGGTTTAAGTCTGTCCAGTTACTTAAGGGGATGCCTAAAAGTGGGGAGCTAAATTGATCTGATGTTCCACAAACCCAACAATTTGATGTGCTCGTGTGGTTTACAACACTTTTGATAAGATCTACATATGCATTTGCCTCAAAAGCAGCCTTAACAATGCTTGTGCTAAAAAAGCAGATTTTAAAACAATGCACTAATCTACCCTTCATTTTTGGTTCTGATTTCCTTTCCACCCAAATCGCTTTTGACACTTCTCTTTGGTAGCCTCCCACTCACTTTCACAGACCTCCCAAATTCGGGGAACAAAATGTGACTTTCCACATATCAGTTTAACAACAGTCGCTCTAATAGACATAGAATTATTTTTTCTACAGATTCTACACAGTCCCTCTCAAAGGTGTGAGTCACAATACTAGCGACGCTCACAGTGATCGCATTCACATAAAGTCCAGGCACGGTGCTTGCTTTTTATACAGGTGAGACACGGAATCGCCGTCTCCTGTCTGCTTTCTAAGCGCGCTCCTTCTCCAGATCTACAAAACCAGAATCAAAGGGGTCCATAGGGTCGTTAGGATCATCAGGGTTATCAGGGTCATCACTCGACTCAACTGCTCCTGACAGAGGTGCTTGCGCTGCAAGGATCATCGTGGTCAGCGGTGAGGACTGTGATGACAAAGGATGCGCAGACAGGGACACAGAAGGGGGCACGGGGCGAGCAGCTGGTGATGAGGCTTCAGGAGGTTTGACCCCCTCACAAGAGTCAGTAGGTTCCTTAGACATGACGGCATCAGAGGCAGCGCTGGTCTGTACCTGGCAAAGAGTGGCCAGGATCTGCCACCAGGTTGTCAAATGCTTCCCTGCTGTGGGGTCCCCGTTTGAAGCAGCATCACGCAGCCGTTTACCAACAATTTGCCAAGCGGGGATTTGGAAAGTGCTGCCGGCTGGAAAGTCAGGCACTTTATCATGGATCCATTCTAACAAAGTCACAAGTTGTGGACCCAATACGGGCCGATGCTGAATTTCAAGCAGATGGTGCATAACTTCCAGACTGCACTGCTGATCTCGGGATAATTTCCATCTCTTGGTTCCATGTATCTATAAGGAATGCTGTTTGTGCATCTGCTGCTACGCCTTTATTCTTTAGCCAGGCAAGTAGGAAGCGGAGTGTATAGTCATCATAGACAATTCCCCGTTTCTCTAGCATTTTTTAAAGTACACAAACTATTGATTTTTCTTCCGCAGAAATCTGCGATCCCATCTTTGTGTTCCCAGCCGCTCACCTTGTGCTCGGTGATTGGTCGTCTGGACTGCAACTCTCTGTCTCCGCTGCTTCTGCGTTTCGTTCGGCTGGGCGCTCCACCAGTCACTCTAGTTGCCGTGATAGTGTCCCTGTTCGGGTGCCATTTGTGGAGATTAACGGCACGGACTCAGTGCATCTTCGTGCAATGAATCACGTTATTGCCTATTGCTAGCCTTTATACCATTCTAGCAAAGCTATTTTTAGCCTGTTGCTCTACCTTTTATACCAAGCTGTTTTTAGCACATCATATTTAGCTCGCACAATATACTTTGTTTCTTCTTTAACTATTTCTTCTTTGTCAAGGGCACAGGGCCCAGTCATCAAGGCCAAACTCAGTTAAGCCAAAAATATCTTGCACCACAAGTGGTATGCCACAATTGATATTGCCAACGCATTTTTCTCAATCCCTTTGGCAGCAGAGTGGAGGCCACAGTTTGCTTTCACTTGGAGGGTGTCCTGGGTTCAGCTATAGCAGTCATTTTTCTCCTGCTTAGTAGCTGGTGCAGTGCTGTGTTTTTTAACTTTCAGCCTGGGAACAACGCTGATAACACTGATGTTTTCAGTTGTTGCTAAGCAACGTTTACTCCGACCAAGGACTTTCTCAGTCTCACACTCTGCCAGGGAGGAGGGGAAGCCAGGAGGAAGCAGAGACAGGACACCTGACCCAAAGTGGCCAAAGGGGTATTCCATACCACAGCACGTCATGCCCTGTATATAAACTGGGGGGAGTTACCCGAAAGGCCCAGATCGCTGCTCGGGTCGGGCTGGGTATCGATAGGCTGGTTGTGAGCAATTGTATCCTCTCCCCTTGTTATTTCACTAATCATTATTATCATTGGTGGTAGCAGTAGTGATTTCGTATTCTACCTTAGTTGCGGGACTGCTCTTATCTCAACCTGTGGGAGTTACATTCTTTTGATTCTTGTCCCCATCCCTCCGGGAGCTGGGGGAGGAAGAAGGGAGGGAGTGAGCGAGCGGCTGCGTGGTTCTGAGTTACCGGCTGGGCTCAAACAACGCCAAATGGTAACACACTAAGGAGAGAAAATTACAGCCACTATATATCTAGAACGACGTCGTATGAAATAGAACTAATCAGTTTTGTCTCAACTAGCCCCTACTTAAACAAAAAGAAAAGATTATCACAGGCTGCAAAACATGGATGGGTTTATTTCTTCCAAAACTAAAAAAACTCCCAAACCTAAGCAACCCTCCACATTTTCTTTTTCTTAAAAGAGTAATGAAATGTTCTCGTCATATTCTGGTTTGCATTCCCACTGAGAGACCTCATCTTTACATCATTCACCATCACAGAGACTTTCCTCTCTAGTGCCTTGGCTTGAATAAAAAAGAAGATATCTTAGATTTAAGGAATTATTTCCCCTGAAGATCTTTTTCTGAAACTTGAAATATTCCTGTGAATTTTAATTTTAACAGATAGAAATCTGTTCAGCAGTTTTCTGATGGTGAAGCTCCTAATCATCTCTGACTACATATGTTCATTGCCAGTTAATTTCAATACCCATATAAGTGTGTTATTACACTTCAGAGACACATGCTAAGAAGTTTTGGATTGCAGTGGACATTTATTAAATATATTCCACAGTAACTTAACTAACAACACTTGAGACAAATCGTTTTGTATGGTTAGCTGAATGGAAAGCAGGACAAAATATGAACAAAGGTAAACAAGAGACATCAAGAACTGGTGAGTAAAATTAGTTGTAAATCCCCAAACAATAGGACCTAGGAGAGCTCCACTGATGTCAATGGTCAGAAATACAATTTATCACTTAAGTATGAAGTGATTGGCCATTAAGCCATTAAGCTCCATTAATCCTGCCATGTTCAACAAAACACTCATTTAGGTGCTTTATTTTAGTCTCAGAGGAATTGATATGTAAGTATTATCAGAATTTTAACATTTTAAATAAGAGTGGAACTAAATGTGGTTAAAGTTCTGTTATTCTGGGCCTTTAAATATTATCTAATCCCATTATGGCTTAGTTCTTGAAAATGTGGTTCTTGGGGTCTTAGGTAAAAAAAGACAGTATTCAGTATATCACAGGTTTCCATGGTGTTTAAAGCCAGGCTTATAAATTAGACCATAGACTTTATGACTATCACCTATATCTGAGAAGTGTTATTTTTAGATTTTCAAAAAATTTCTGTTGGTTTGGGAAAGAGGTGAGAAAATTTATTTATCAAATAAGCATTTCTGATTTAAATTGCCATTCTTTGCATTTAAAGGCTTTACATCAGCCAAAAATGTAACACACAAAAAAACATTCCTTAATGCTCTTCAGTGGGAAAAAAAACCCCAATTGTTTCTACAGGCAGCTGAGTTTCTGAAGGATTTCCAAAGCCTGTAGGAAGCATCCCTTCAGCCACTTCTGCAGAATGGGAAGGCATGGCTCCTTGCAGAAACATGCAGCCTTTGCTGAGTTACCAAGGTATATTATCAGAAATTATAATGTCACGTATTTTAAAAATAATTAAAAGAAGACAAAGAGCACATTCAGAATGAGAAGCTGTTGTAAAGCCAGTATTAGAACCTCACAATTTTAGCAATTTACTGCTATAAGCAGTTCTGTAGCGCATTATTTTCTACACAAAGCCACTTTAAAACCTCTCATATGTTTTTAATGTATCACTTAGAATTAGGCAATTACCACTTCCGTTTCAGTTTTCAGCCTCTTAAGTCTTTGAACTTTTAAAACTACAGTGTTCTGAAAATTTTTATAAAACCACAGGGAAAGCAAAACATTTTTTGTTCACCAGGCCACAAGCTCAAAAGAAGTGTTTTTGCTACAATATCTTTCACTTTAAAATCTTTATAATTACTGAAGGGTCAAGCTATCTTCAAATTGCAAGTGTTCATATCAAATACAAAAGCCACTGTATGCTTTAGGGAGGAGAGTATTACGTACATGGAATAAAGTAGAAGAACAATTGTGGGGGTTTATTGGTTGTATTTCATTCTATAAAAAATATTAAAAACCTTGGAAAATGAAAAAAAATCCCCAATATTTAGCAGTTATTTCCCAGTATATAGTGCATGTGTGAAGCCTAATGTGCACTTTCATGCTTGATGTCAATGTAAGCATTTGAAAATCCTTTTCTTGCTATTTCTTGCCAGAGAAACAACACGTTCACAATGAAAAAAAATCAATGTCTGCATTAAAAAATACTTTTGATTATTGTTTGTACGAAAATTTGAAGAAGACATTACAGACACTGATACTTAGTATAACTATTCAAAATGGAATATTGAAGGTCTTATGATAGGAACGATAAATTATCACTGAAGCACTGTCAAGGGACCAAGAGAAAAAAACCGAAGAAAACCCTAGTAAAACTTTTTATTTCCAAAACTTTACTTCCTAATGCTTCAGATTGAATTTTAGCACCTGACATTCATTAATGACTAATGAAACAGGGTTAAATACTAAGCCTATCCACTCTTGATATTCCATCATGCAAAAATGATCACCCAGTTTAGCTGAGCTTTAGTTCATATCCTGTTACATATGGCCAGACTTTAAACTGTAACTGCTTTTTTATTAATCTTATTGACTGAATACTGCAAGGTAACAAATTCTATATTCAACTTTTTTTACTACCACGGTATTGTAAAGTCAAACACAGTCCAGAAGATGATCTTGGCACAATAAAACCTCCTGACAGAGCCTTTCAAGGCATGGAAGTAGTCCAGGGAACTGTTAAAGTACAAAATGCAAAATGCTGCAGGCATTGCATGCAATGATGACAAGAAAATCAAGACCAAAAGCAGATGATGTATTTCAGATGATTTTTTTTTTTTCAAGTAATAGCTAAATTCTGGCAAAAGGTTGAAGGATTCCTAAACATAACCATATTATACAGTTTTAGATCAAAGAATCTTGTTTCAGTGGTTGCAAAAAATTCAACATTTGCATTAAGGAACATTTGCAGTGTAGGGGAAACCTTGTTGGTTTAATATTTCCTTAATGCCAAAGTTTTGCAAGCAATTAGATACAAAGGATATATAGTACATTTTTATAACAGAAACATTTTGTTATCAGAAAGATGTTTCTCAACACAGACATCAAAAGAAAATGTCTATAGCTGTATTTAATCATTCTTTCAGAATCCTATTAAAGGAAAACCTCCTGTTAAAGTTCATCTCACATATGTATTTTTAATACTACTTGTAAAATCTATCAATTTGAAACAGCGTTTAGGGAACATATGCTCTACCTACATTGTATATGTACACAAAAAGAAAAGCAAATTACACCAGAGATATAAGTAATAAAAAAATTATACTATCAATAGATTTTAATGGATTTTGAAATCATAAAATGGTTCCATTTATATTTATTGTTCCTTAGGACTTTTGACAATGTCTGTAAGTTGGAACACAGAATTGGAGGCATATATTGGAATATCAATTAATTCTTTTCTATCACTAGTGTCATGTCCTAAATCATTTTCAAAACCATACCAAGTGTCTTGTTAAAAGTAGCCATGATCTTCCCTTATAATAGCTGTTTGAACAATGATTAAGACTTTCATTTCTATGACATTTAGGGAAGTCCTTCTAACAACTTACTTTGCTTACAGTGATGTATTTCATGATGACAAGTATGATTTTCGTAATGCAAACAGCTAAATGCAGAACTTGGAAATCTGCTTCTGTCTTTGAACTACTAATGCATGAAATTTTTTAATACTAATAGTTCAGAAATACCAGTTCCAACTTGTGAGCTCTTCATTTCTCAGTGCCAAATTCAAGACTGATACCTCCTTTGAGAAGGCTGGTCCATGAAGACAGATGAAGTAGACAGAAACTGTACTTGAATATTAAAAATGCACTCTAATAATAAGCACTCTAAAATACCCAACCTCAAAACAAATAAATAAAAAACCTCTCTGTCACAAAGTCTGTGAGTCTAGTGTAGACACCTTTGATTTCAAACTCTCTTTTTATTCTTTTCCCACTTTTACAATGCAAACTCCATTGACTTGGATAGGGTTTTCAAAGACAAGTAAATTTCAGGGAAACACTTTACAGTCAAATCACAGAATCATTAGGGTTGGAAGCGACCTCTGGAGGTCATCTAGTCCAACCCTCTGCTAAGGCAGGGCCACCTAGTGCAAGTTACACAGGAACACCTCCATGTGGGTTTTGAATGTCTCCAGAGAGGGAGACTCCACAACTTTCCTGGGCAGCCTGTTCCAGTGTTCTGCCATCCTCAACATAAGGTTCTTCTTCATGTTGAGGTGAAACTTCTTGTGTTTTAGTTTATGGTCAGTGCTCCTCATCCTGTCATTGGACATCATCCTCCTGGTATCCACCTTTGAGATATTTATATGAAGAATCTGCCATCATACTCCTGGCATCTATCTTTAAAATATGTATGTGCACTACTGAGAACTCCTCTCAGTCTGCTCTTCTTTAGACTGAACAGGCCTAACTCCCACAACCTCTCCTCATAAGAGATGATCCAGACCCCTGATCATCCTTGTGGCCATCTACTGGATAAAATGTCAGAAGGTGGCCCACATGTAAGTAATTCTTTCTTTGGAAAATAGTTTTAATGGACTAGGCAAAATGGCCAAGGGCTACAGATAGAGCTAAGGAGAGGAAAAGAAAAAGGAAAATATAGATTAATTTCTGACTGATTATCATTCATCCTGTCCATGGCATTAATCACAGAAAACACAGCCTGTAAACACATAATGAAAGGCCATGCTATACAACATTCAACTCCAAAGGTAATTGACACCTTTTCACCATCTGAATTTGCCACCTCAAAAACATATCTCCTCAGTGTGAAGGGCGATATCCTGATCACTTTATATGCTGTGCACTTTAAGTATAAAGAGATGGTTCTGTACAGGGTCAGAAGGTTAACAAACAGTGAGCATTCTTTCTTCTCTGCCGCCAGAGTAACAGTCACAGGTCTGCTAATCTTCTCTCTGTATCCTCACCAGCCAGCACAAAGCTGGAAGTAATCTGCTGCAAGAATGCCCTAGTAGCAGGTATCTCCCCTTTGAAACAAAGAGAGTTTGACATTTAGTATTGCTGTTAGTTGCCAAGACTTCTCGGCTCAGTCTAGTAAAGGACTGGTTCTTGCTTGGGATAGTTTAATCACAATTTAAGCCTTAAAACCAGAGCATGGAATACAAGCAGAACTTCCAGAGGAAGACAGCCTAAGACAGGCTAGTTAGCCCATGTGCAGAAGATAAAGCTTTAATTGAAACTATTACAGCCATGCTGTGTGGTTAATTTACTGTGATCCATCTTCATTTTTCCAATCCACCGGGCAGTAGCCAAACACTGGCTTCTGAATTCCTAGACATTTTCATTAAAATATATATGGGAGCTGAAATACAGGTTTCTTTATGCCCACAGTTGTTCATGTTTTATCTTAAATTTATGCTATATATGCTGTATGTCACAATACATGGTTTCAGTATTCCAGGATAGTTCCATTTCTTTAATGTAAAAAAACCATGGTCTATTCTAGGGAAAACAATTCCCATTACCATGACTATGACCATACATGAAATTCACTTAACATATACTACCTAAATTTATATGACTAACTTGTCTTTGCCTATTTAAATGTTCTGCTAAAAGACTACAGATTCCAAGCTCTCTCCATTGAACAGAAAAACATCCAGAATTCTGGATCCAGAGCCAGAGTACCTGGCTTATTGCATGTGTCTTTGATAAAACATTGTTTGAAACAATATCACAAAACAAGATCATGTAAGTTTTCAATAAAACTCTCTGTAAAAATCACCATTTTGCCAAACTTAAAGAAACTATGCTTACTTTATTTTTACTTCCATACGCTGCCTGCTGTATTAATTTTGTTAATTTAATAGGATCTCCAAGTACATGGCAAGCTTGGTAAACCTGCCTGACCAAGGGGATGGGCCAGGTGACACTCAGAGATCCTTTCTAATGTCAACATTCTGTGATTCTGTGATACATAAAAATGTATTTAAAAGTCACCAAACAAATTAAAAAATAGAATGTCAGGTTCTTCTGGTACTGTTTCCTTGATTTTGACTATCTACCTTCACTATTAGAATGGCTGCTAAATGAGGCTGTTCCTTTGTTTTCCATTCTGCAGCCACTTACTTGACTATCCGAAGTCAGAGGGCTTGGATTTGAGCAGAGTTCTTCAGGTCCCAGATGTTACCATTTTTCTTCGATAAAATGTTCTTTGGAGAGATGGCTTAAGAATGATCTCTTACAGGTGGAAGTATCCAAGTACCTGCCTACCTCAATGCATAGTCACATCTTTGGACACTTTTCATCCTCATGGGATTGCAAGGGTATATCGAATGGGTAACTGCAACTATTGACTGTATCCAGTTGTCCATATGTAATTTGAAAGCTAAAAATGCTTAATAGCAGATGGGATACAGTGTATATAACTGTGTTGCAAATGCTCTGCTTTATCTGATGTGTAAGAAAGATCCTACATCTGAAGTTTGAAAAAATAATCTGTGTTGTAGTTGAAATAATATGACTAGCAACCCTAATATAACCTGACGCAAAGCTAATCTGTACGTGAGCTGAGTCCTTTGAAACAAGAAGGAGATAAAGAATGTTAGTTCTATATCAGTCTTTTTACAAAGCTTGAAAGAGCATGCAAAAAAGTGTAACATTCATTATTTGAATACAACATTAAGACTATAGTGAGAACAAAATGGCATAGCTTGTTCATTTTTCAAGAGACGCATTATAAAGAAGACCAGTAAAGGAAATCATATCCATCTATTTCCCTTGGCTTAATGCTTAACAGCTCTGACTAGAAAAATTCTGGATTTAAAAAAAAAAGTTTCAAAATTAGAACCATTTTCTGGATCATCACTGACATGAAAGTTAGGGAAAGAACAACATGAAAAAAACCCAAACAAAACAAAAAAACAACAAAGCAAACAAAAAAAAAACCCCAAACAAACAAAACAAAACCAAACAAAAAAAAAACCAAACCAACAAAAAACCCCACAATCAAACCTAAAAAACCCAACCAACCAACCTACCAACCAAAACCAAACCAAACCAAACAAAAAAAAACCCTCATTCCCTAATTTTTGCTTACACAGTCTTCTTCTTAGATTGTTCCATTTATTGGAAGTATGGTTAGAAACTAGCTTTGTATGAAAGAACACCAAGTAAAAAATCTAGGCACCACCACCAAAAAGGAAAGGAGCTTAATACTGATGGCAAAGTAACGCACATATCATACCAAGAAAGACAGCACAGGGATCTCTGAGTCGATGCTGGCATGTCTTGCATGCATAACCCTTTCAGTGTCTTGCACTTGATGTCTGAAGATTTTATCTTAAAGGTGGCAAAATATTTCAGCATCTCTAAGATCCCCAGCTTGTAATAAATACTTTTTTTTTGCCCCACTGTAACCATTGGCTTAAGGGAGGTCTTCAAATCTGATTAAACTCTGAAGAAAGAAAATCTTGCTAGCTGTATTAGCTTTAACATTATTTAACCTGTGACACTTAGAAAATGCGATGATAAATTACACTAACAGGTATTTCTTACTATTCACTGTTTTATGTTAAAGGTGAGGAAGTAATTTTAAAACTTCAAGTAAATGAATGCCAAACTGAAGACTTTGTGAAACACTTGCTTTATAGTGCCAATAATACAAAGAAAGAATAAATAACAAAGTTTGGGAGGTTTTTTATATCTATTAGGGATATATTTTATGGAAGATTGTGAAGGTACTGAAAAGAGATATGTAATCTCAAGAAACAGTAGAAGCCAATTTCAAAAAAATTACTGACCATTCTTTAGCTTAATTGTAAGATTTTAGCCAAACCTAAACAGTTGCTAAAGACATTATCTTTTTTCTGAGTTGACTGATATACGTGTTATTTTTCGCACCATTGTCTTTCCGTCACCAGATACTAAAATGCCCCAGATAAGCAGCAAAATCAAATACAAAACTGTGTGTAATAGGAAATACTAAGCATAGCAACAAATATAGTTTCTCTCTCGTAAATGTTTGGTGATCTATGAGATGAGTGTAAGTCCAGGAATGGACACCAGAAGCCATCAAAAGACAAAAAGTCATTACTGTTCGGAAACAGAGCTCAGTCTTGTACACCCTGCAGAAACACTATTTTCCAGGATGCTAACTGAGCAAAGAGTACAAGTGGGTGCCTCAGTGATTTTACAAAACTTGAATGAACAGGTGCAGGCAGGGAACAGGAAGTTCATTCTAAGATTTGTTTACATCACACGTGGAAACATCTTGATGGTTTCAAATTTTACAGTTAAACAAGTTAGCTAATGTTATTTCTGCTATAAAACAGGGGTTGTAGCATTCAGTTCAGACCAGTCCAGGTCACCATAGGCAAAATTTGCCAAGTCTTGAATGGAATAGCTTGAAATATTCTTGTAGAAATTCAAGACTGAATCACAAATATATGGAAACATACAAATTTCAGCTTCACATTTGGAATAAAAAAAATGTGTATATATATATAAATGACCCAGAAAATGAGACAAATGAGACAATCTAATGAAATAATTTGGAGATATTTTACTATTGTTTTAAGGATTTGCTTAGGACAGTACAAAGATAAACCAAGCTTAAACTGCATGAAATTACCATTAAAAAACAAAAATAAATCTAAAAAAACAGTCAGCCAACAACCACAAAGCAAAAAGAAACAACAGTCACAATTATCGCTAGATGCATTTCAAAGTTGAGAAAGTATTTAAGAGTCCTTCTAGTTCATGCAAAAACTGCCAAAGTCAATGTAACCTCCACTGGTTCAATGCTGCAGACATATGACCAGGCTATAAGTTAATTTACAAACAAAAAACCCATCAAACTGTTAAAGAATAGGTGATGGCAGGAAAGATTGACATTAGTATTGACAATTCCTGACAATAATGCATATAGTTGAAAGAATAAAAAAATTTCAAACACCAAAGTCGTCTTCCTCTCCCTAATATATTCCTTCTCTTCTTCCTTCCTTCTCTCCTTCCCTCCCTCCAACTAATTTTGGCTGTTATTAGGTGAGAGTCCAACTGCTGTTATTTGTCTGCTTAAGGTCCTCAGATTTCTGACTGGTCATGTTCTTTCCAGTTACTGTTTGTGTTTCTCAGGAATGCACAGCATAGATAGTATGTGAAATTGTCATTTCTCATAAGCACCTTGCATTCTCCTGCCTCTCCCACTTACTCTTCACACACATAGTTTTCAAAACATATCAGTGTATATTGTGACTCCAACTGAAATGTGGCATTATCATTTGCAGGGGTTTTTACTTATTTTAGAATTTGTCTTGGTGAAACTTCACTTAGGCTCATATATGCCTTCAGTCATATTAATACAAATTTCAGGAAAATCAATTAAAGTAAATTTTTTTTCATTGCAATCTGCTCTATGAGACTTCATAGCAAATATTCAATAGTTTCCTGGTTTGTTTCTGCTTCCCCCTTATTTCTCCATCTTTAGTTTCTTGCACGTATTTTTTTGTTCCTCTTGAAGAATTCTCTGTCA
Source organism: Strigops habroptila (assembly GCF_004027225.2). Taxonomy (NCBI): domain Eukaryota; kingdom Metazoa; phylum Chordata; class Aves; order Psittaciformes; family Psittacidae; genus Strigops; species Strigops habroptila. The sequence continues at coordinate 61,474,605 of NC_044302.2, read as the reverse complement.
GACTTCCTAAATCCCCAATTATTTTCCAAAATCCATTGCCTATCAAAAGTACTCACAGACAAACTGTACTCTAAAAATGTCACGTAAGACACCATGATCTTGTGAATCTATAATCAATATCTAAAGTTTCCGATTAATAACTTCTTCAGTGAAGAGTTGGGAAAGAAGTTTTTGAGAAAATAGGATGGCATGATTCAGAGTTACAGTCACTGTTCTAAAATAAGAGTATGATACTGATGATTTCCTGCCTCCTTCCTCCTGTCCTCCTAACATTCTATCTCCCTTATCTATATTCTAAAATTAATTCAGGAAATTGTGGCATATTGAAAATAATTTAGATGGTACTGCTGCAGTTTGGATTTATTCCTGAAACTATTTCCTTTAATCTTTTTTCTTCTCATTCCAGCTAAGCAAACATGTTGAGCGGAAGAACATCACCTATTATAAAATCCTATTTATTTATCTATCCTATTTATAAACCTTTTTTATTCACTGGAACATGAGATACTTTCCTAAGTGGGTTTGCTATATGTTTGAATTGATAAAACTTTTAAAACTTTAAGAAATTGTTTGAATGACGGCTGCTATGTGTAACTGTATGTTAAAAGGTCTTCCTGTAGCGTCTTGTGAAAATGGAAATTTGGTCAAAACACTCCTGGTATTTCAAAGCAATGCTGGTGATCTTTTCAACACCGTGAATAATTCTTCTGCTTTAAGAAGACAACAAGAGCACATCAGATCTTACTTCAGAGTTCAAAGTTACTCCCAGTAAGCCATTGCATTTAGAGATTTTGATGTCTTACTCTTGCACGTCAAGCATAAAATAGAGTGGTATATGTAAATTAATGGATATATTTGTGGCAAGAACCTTGCACATTTCTTATAAGCTTTCTGTCAAAATTGTTAGTGCAGAAACACTCTCACATTAGTGTGGTGGAACAGCTGTTTGTTTTGTGAAAACACAGGTCTAATCAGGTTGCTAAATCTATAGGAGCGCATTTTAAATCTAACAAAATTAAGGCACTGTTATTTAAACTTGTTTGAAACTGAGATTGCTAAGCCACTCCTTTAATCTATTGGAATTCATACTTCCTTACAGGTGAGTTTGCTTTTGGACAAGGTCTTCATTTTCACCTTCTCCACCATTTCCTCAGGAAAATTAACAATTTGTTTGGGATGTAAGTCAATTGTGGTTTTGTTCAGTGACAGCTTCCTACACTAAGTAAACATCTATGTGTATGTATTTCTTTGAAAGAGGTAATGCATAGCTCTATTTCCAGTGGGCTACTTTCATTTGTTTTCTATTTCAAAGACACATAGAGCTCACTAAAAGAGTCAACAACAGTGTATACTGAAGCCTGTTATTTATCCTAAGAAATCATACAAAAGTTAAGGCACCTGTCACCATTAAAGATAGCTCTTTAAAGACCTTTAAGTGAAAAGGATCAGACAAAGGAGATTTTGTACAAAATTCTTTTGACTATATCATTAACGATGCTTGATGGAAGGTGAAACAGTATTTCCTTAGTTCCTCATTTAGTCTGTGATGCAGAAAATTATCTAATCATTGATTGACCTCTATCAGAGCCAGACATTTGACTTTCCCAAATGGTGTGACTGAGAACGATCTGTCCCAAGTGTATCAGGTTGATATATATTATTAAAAATGTTTTTTGTAGTATCGTACAGAAAATGGTATGTTAAGAACTGTACAAAAGAAATCAAGTGCAAGGCTATTAAGCATTTAGGATGATCAAGAAGATTTCATAGAGAGTTATCACTCAAACATGCCTAAGCCCCCAGCTCCCACACTACCTTTGGTTTTCAGTGGTCCTATGTTTGGATTTACTATATGCAACATACTTCCTGAAGTTCTCATTGAGTTTAACTGAGCTTGCAGGATGTCCCTTAGAAACTGTGGCTAGTGGTAAGCAGAAAATGACCCAATGTAGCTTTTTCTAAATAGATGTATAGCCTTATGAGAGGGAGTAGAGGGTCACAAACAAATAAAGGTTCTGGTTAGTTTTCAGTCCTGAACACTCCTTTTTTCCTTTGAGCCTAGGAAAATCTGTTTATTCTGAAAGAACATTTGGAAGTGTTTGGGTATTTTGCACCATCTGAAGAGTTTATAAAATATTCTCCTGTAAGTTTTATCTTTATCTGTTCAGGCACCTGCAATTAATGATTTAATTAACCAAAAAGTTAATAATTTAATAAATGAAACACCATCAGCCCTGTTTCTGTCAGCTCCAGGAAAATGTTGAGGGCAGAACTGATAGAGAAATCTCCCCAGTGTGCAGTGTATGCTTACAGCCCAGAAAGCCAACTGTATCCTGGGCTGCATCAAAAGAATCATGACCAGCAGTTCAAAGGAGGTGATCCTGCCCCTCTACACTGCTCTCGTGAGACTTCACTTGAAGTACTGCATACAGTTCTGGTGTTCTCAACATAAGAAGGACATGGAGCTGTTAGAGCGAGTCCAGAGGAGGACCACAAGGATAGTAAGGGGGCTGGAACACATCCCGTATGAAGACAGGCTGAGAAAGTTGGCACCTGCTCATTCAACTTATCTCCAAAGCCACCATCACACTCCTCCCCATCATACCCACCGTATCCACTCTCACCATCACAATTCTTCTCCTACTAACAATCCTAGAAGTAGCAGTAGCAATAATCCAAGCCTATGTCTTCATATTTCTTCTAAGTCTTTACCTACAAGATCCTTGTGCCTAAGGTTCCTTAGAATCTTAGGGTTCTAAGCCTTTACCTACAAGAAAACATCTAATTGCCCACCACTCTCTCAGTTCTCTACTGTGAGGGTGGTGAGGCACTGGAACGGGTTGCCCAAAGAAGTTCTGTATACTCCATCCCTGGCAGTGTTCAAGGCCAGGCTGGACAGAGTCTTGGGCGACATGGTTTAGTGCAAGGTGCCCCTGCCCATGGCAGGGGGGTTGGAACTAGATGATCTTAAGGTCCTTTCCAGCCCAATCCATTCTGTGATTTTATGAACTATAAAGCACCTACCTATGAAACAAACAAATTTCTTTTGAGAAATTCTTCTTTCAGTTGTCCTGGGCTTGCTCAGATTCTCTTACGATCTCACAGATCAAAGAGTAACATTCATAACACGCTGATAAAACACCAGAATTGGATGTTATATTTTTCATCAAAATATAATTTTGCACTGGTATGTTATACTTAATTATATAATAATTTAGAATTATTAAAAGGTTACCGACGGAACGAAGCAAGAAAGTAAAGCAACTTTGGACTAAAATTTTCCTTATACATGTACATTATTTCAAAGTCCACAGCATCAACACCTACACAGTTTATTTTTCCTTTTCTTGCTAATATATCAATCACTTCTTTATTCATCATTTTGTTACATGCAGCATTGCTAAAATAAGAGAATTCATTATTTCTGATGACCAAACAAAATTCTGCATTAGCCTCCAAACATCACATGACTGCATAATCTATACTTTAAATCTAACAGTACTGCTATAAAACTATTCCTACTGGATGTTCACCCATACAAACACAAACATGATACAGAGATGTGTCCATGTGGTGTGCTATGGATCAACATATTTAACATGTCTTTGTCATAAAGCTTCAGCGAGTCACAAGATATTTGCCCTTAAACCTACTATCAGCTACTAAGCAGACTAATTTGGAAACTGTAGTAAACCATAAGTCAGGATTTATTAATTTTCATAGTGGGTAAAACCACGCAAGTTTTTAGTGCTGAAAATAGGGTGAAATTTTCGATAGGACTCTTTGTTCCTTAATAGCCTGATTATCACGTTTTAAATTATCTGAGCTGTTGAATCCTACTATTTTTCTGTTTGTGTTTAATTCCTAAACTATTTTTGAAAATGGCACGTAGGTTCCCATTTTTTTATGTCATTGCAGTGTAAATGAAATTAAGCACAGAAAGTAACAAAAGTGAAGGAAGCAAAACAAAGGAATTTTGAATTTAACTTCTAAAAAAACGAGAAACTCAGAAATGCGCAGTGCTTGTTCACTGTTCAATTTAGACGATGCAGATGCTTGCCTGTATTCCTAAAGTGCTATTTAAAACTATAGAAAAGAAGTCAGGAGTTCAGTGCAAGAGTTGCATGAGAATAAGGGAATTAGGTTTGACCTACCTGGCACAAATGTTCCAGTTCTTTTACCTGGAACCATCCCTAAAAATTCTAAATACACTTTCTTAAAATTTATCATGTCATCATATACTTCACATTTCCTGAAATATTTAAAGCTACCACAAGTTACTGAATTTTTTTTTTTTTTTTTTGTTTTTTGTTTTTTGTTTTGTTTTCAGTTTCCTTTCTACTTTCCCTGACGTAACAGTGGCAAACCATTGTTCTTGAGAACTGTTCAGGATGGATTGCTGATTAAGCATTAAAGCAAAGATATCACTATGCTAAAGCAAGAACATTACTACATATTACCTATATCCTACACAAACCTTTTCTTGTATTTTCCTGAGCAATAAAAGCTATGTCATTTGAAATGTACCTTATGCCACACATGTATGAAATATCAAGCATCATCTACCAAAGCTAAAGAAAAGTTAAACTATGTGAAATGTACATTACAAGAAAGGCTTTAGAATGTTTTATCTTGAAAAAAAAAAAAAAATTACAGAGAGAGGTAAAATAGTAAAATACCTCTTAGTTCTCCAGAAAATCAATAAAAAATTATTAATTTGCCCTGATTAAAGGAAAGTATTATCCCACAAAGGGTTTTTTCTTTCAAATTACCATTATAAAGTAGCTAACTAGGTTTTCAAGCCTCTTTTGGTTTGTATTTTTTTTCCCCTCAAAGAAAATACCTGCTAGGTTTTTCTTTCCTTAATGAGGACAGTTGCAACACATTCAGGCTGTTGCTAGTAGTAGCATTTGAAAGAAGTAAGTGTAATAATAATCATTACTAAAAGTAAAAGATGAAGTGGTCTAACAAAAAAATTCAGAAAGAGTTTGAATGAAGGCATGAATGAGGAGAAGGAGAAGAGAGAAGGCAAAACCCCAAACCAGTAAAGCATGTTCATATTTTTAATATAAATACCTATGCTAATTTTAAGGAAATACTAGTAATCAGTAAAACTTGTGGACTAATAAGTATTTGTACCATGAACTTTTTAACACAAAATCTATTGCTGAGGCATACTATTAGGATATTAAAGGACCACCTAGAAAAAGGGCATGGTGCATTCATACACGACATGAACAGTGGTTAGAGAGAATATGATTATATTTTATTTTGCAGTTTTGCATGTTTGCAGGCACATCAGAAAAACCTAAACATTTCTGTCTTTATCTTGTCCAGTCAACCACGTGGCATGTGCTGCGCTGGTGAAATATTTGCACTAAACAAACCGTAACTACAGAGCATGCAGTGATGGATAGCATTGTCTTCCTGCGGAAATTTTTTTTTTAAATCAGGAAATTCTAAATACACTTCCACCCATCCTACTGAATCATAGAATAAATGGATTAATTTGGAGTTGCTGTGCTATCACAGCAGTCACTAATTCTGCATGGAAAATAAATAAATAAGTCCTTCAGAGGCTTGACAGTCTCCCAGCTTCTGAAATAATGTATTATTAAAAACAAATTATGGTGTGTCAAACTGTATCACATTATGATGTGATGTGGATGTAAAGCAGACATAAATCCTAGACTTTGAGAAGTAAATTTCTGATGTGCTGTGTAGCTTCATGTCATGAAATTAAGCCACAAAATTATTTCAGAGTGTATTACTGATGCAGCTTTATTTCCCTTCTGTATATTTTAAATTCTTATCTAAACAAAACTTGTTCAGGAAAGGACCCTAATCCAAATACTACTGAATTCATCAGATACTGCATTGGGACCTTTAGTCTAAGAGGAAGATGAAGGCAAAATATATTATCAATATATAAGTTGTACCTACAGTACCCAGCTCAGATGCTGCAAAAATAAGCAGCAGAAGACAGACTTTCCACCCAAGTGCTCAAAAAGATTTTACAGTCCAAGACCAATGCAGAATAGGACTGGAAAAGAGCAGCAAAATTACTTGCCTAAGGTTATACAACAGTTAAAGGTTAGTGGGAGGTATAAAACCATTCAGTCTACAGCTTTTTCTGGATTGTGAGCCAACCTTCCATGTATTCTTCCCAGTGACACTTCAAATATCCCCTAGATCAGTCAGAATCTGACACTAACAAATTGTACAGAGAGTTGCAGAGCAAAATACACTCTACACAGAGGTCCAATAACTGCAGAAAAATTTTGTCTACACAAAGCTGTTCTAAGAAAACCAGTGGCACTCAACAACCATACCACATGCCTCATAACTCACTGTATAAAATGCACTGTTTTCAAAATCATGTCATTTCATGTAACTTTGTGCTTTGTTAGTATCTCTATAGGCACCAGAATCACAGTAGAAGGAAGGAAAATCATGATTGCAATATGAGAACAGAAAGGTTCTCCTTGTTAATGTTTCCTACCTAGCTACAATACAGATTTCTCACAGAGCTGTCCAGGGAGAATTTGTTACAATAGCAGGTCTTTCTATTGAAATTACTCTCCAGTCAGCATTTAATGTTTTCCTCACAACCTGACAGTCATTTCAGTTTGTCTCTGACAAATGCACAAGGCATTTCACACCTGAGGTAAAATCAGAAATAATTTTGGTTTCCCTGCCCTTATTTTCCAATGCTTTTTATTTTACCTAGACTTAGCAGAATTTTGAGTTTCTTAGGTTTTGGCTAACTTTTAGCAACAAATCCATCACCAATTGACTATATCTCAACTTCAGTGGTGCTGAATTTGAATCAACCCTGAATATGACAGAAGAAAATATTTAAACTGTGAAGAAAAATCTTCTGGAACATTTTGCACTGCAGCTTCTTCCTGGCCTCCTGACTGGTAACCAGCCTAGTATTTGCCCATACTAGCACAGTGACAGAAAAACCTTTGCAGCCCTGAACAAAGTTTTCTCACTTGAACTCCATCCTGAGGGATAACTCCAGACAGATTAGTTAGCCAGCACTGACATTACAATATGAACATCATTTACATACCTCTATTTTCTTTAACAGTTGCTTGAGTCTTTGATAATTTTCAAGGATGATAATTCAACAGAGTTTTGGCCAAATACACACCTTTCTTACAATGCATATAGCAGATATTAAAGATCTTCCTTAATGACACAGGTTTCAGATGAATGCCTTTGTTTAATCTTCTGTTCTACTAAAACTATTAGCTCTTTGGAGAAGGAATTGTCTTTTTAGTCATATGGGAATATTCTGACCAGAATATATGGCCCCTGCCCAGACAAAAGGGCCATTCAAACTAGTATTGTGTCTCTGGTAGTAACCCATACTGGATGCTCAGGGAACAGCTGAGGGCAGGTCAGATGAAAAACACAGTCATACTTTCGCAAAATACTATCCTGTGTCTAAGATTTTTATAACAAAGCTATTTCCCATTTTTCTACATGGAGACTGTCAACAAAGAGCATTAGTATTCTCAGAATACGTATAATTACTACTCAGAATATATGATTCCAAATAGTTTATGTCAGAAAATTCCTGTGAGCTAACAATGCTGTATGTCCAATTTAAGTACTGTCTTAGTGTCAATCTAGGGAAACAGAATCATGGGCTTATCCTATTTCATGTTAAGGAATAGTATACCTTATACATATATACCATATACATGGTATATTTTTAATATTATTAGCTAAGTGGTAAATTTACAAAATATTTACAGCTTTCTTGAATCACAATACGTACATGGCCATGTAGGTGCCCTCTTCTTTGTATTCATAGTCAGTAGTTTGACATTTAAATTTAAACATACATTCAGATTTTAAAATTGCCTGATTTTAAAATAGCACAAAATCCATGAAAATACAAAGGATGAATGCACCCTCATGCTTAATTAAATAACATTAGGTTAACCTGTGAAGTAGTGAAATGTCAATTTCCACTGACTACATGAAGGATAAGCGAGACGTTTAGGTCAGGAATATGTGCTGTCCAGTAGACTATAAAATAAATAAATAAAAAGTCAGTTGTCACATTCTGAAGGGATCCAAGTGTATGTCAATAGTGGCATGTTTACTGGCTGTTGGTGTGTGAGTGATTGGGAAAGCATAAGCCCATGGGCAAGTAGAGAGTGAGTGTAGGGTACCTATTAGCAGAAATATTTAGCATGAAACAAGACTACTGAAAAAAAGCTTTTCTCCTATCCACCACGTATATCAGAAATACAGTGTGCCGCCACAAAACCTAAGGTTATCAACAATAAAATAATAATTTGTTTCTAAGATGCAGTATTAGTTTAATATGGAGATAGCTTCTAGCACATTTATAATGCAATTTACCAGTACAATAATCATAGTACCGTAAAAACCCTAATTGCTGCAAGTACTGGGAGTATGACAGTATGCACTGCTGGTGGTATGCAATGAGGATTGCTGATGAAGCCCATTCCCTTCAGTGAACTGTAAAATAAAGCCCTCTGATTTACCGTCTCACGTGAATGAACTTGACAGGATAATTCTCGAATCTATTTTAGCCTCTATTTGGTCAATTAAAAAAAAATGTGAACATGAAATTTAAGTTAGTTATTTGGAGAGCTGTCAAGCTACCTATTACAATGCAAAAAGCAGTATTTTGGCTTACCTTTGGAAAAAAAGCAGCAACAGATCTTTTTTAAAGTCTCCAACACATTGCAATTTTTAAGCTACAATAAAAACAACATAAAAATGTCTTTCAGTCCGTTAGGAATTCTCAGCAAGCACTGTGAAAGGCTGGTAACAAAATCTTTTTTTCCTGTGCTGTCTTCCACAAAAAAGGAAACAAATTTGAAGTAGTTGCTCACTGTGAGAGATACAAGCCATAATTGCTAATGAGCTTATTACAGAGGAAGACAAGACCATACACCCAAGAGGCACATGATATCTTCTGAAAATTAGAGATGAAGATGTGACCATATAATCTGTTTTTAAAAGAGACAGATAATTGTTGCTTTCTTCAAAAGGGTAAAGAGTTTCTGATTAGCTTCTGGGTCATGTATCATACTTGGAGGGCCTACACTTAATGACAGACTTCATTGAAATCCATCTAGCCAGCTTCATGCTTATGAAGGTGTTCCTCTTGATTGCTTTTCATCTGGGCTGCAGAGCTATTTGGTTGGAGGCTGACATTGATGAAATGTAAGGGAACCGTGTTTTACCGTGACAGCTGGTAGGCCTCTGTCAACAAATCAATGGGGCTTTTTCCCTTCCCCCCACCCCTTAGTTTTTCTTTCTTTTTTTTTTTTTTCCTTGGTCATCTTGGCTCTCCTGTTAGCATCCTGCTTTTACTAGAGATGAAAAATATCATTATAGATGTCTTGTGATTTAACATTTTCTGATTTGCCAATCACATAAAATGTTTATCAGTTGAGAAGGGAAGAAGGGTCTCTATCCCTGGATTCTCCAGAATATAGAGAATACAGAGGAGGAAAGAGTGTACAATACCAGAACGTATGTTCTAAGAAAACCTTGCTCCTTTCCTCATGGAATGATGCATGAATATCAACAATGTCTGCATTAATAGTACAGCATTATATTATTGTAGTACTAGTGTTGGTTTTGAAATGTAAATTGTGGCTTTCATGAAATTATGCACAGGAAAGATTTTTACTGGTTTGGTTTTGGTTTTTTTTTTTTTTTTTTTTTTTTTTTTTTTTGGTTTGTTTTGGGTTTTTTTGGTTTTTGTTTTTTGGGTTTCTTGGGGGTTTTTGCTAATATTTCTGGGCACAAAGCTTCATCAGTTTCCAAGTTAATTTTAAATAGCAATCAACTGAAAAAGAATCTAATTCTGTTTCTGTTACAGTTATTCTACGCAGAATAGTCTATAAAATTATTCTACACAGTCATTCTATAAAATTAAATTTTATATATTTGTTTCAGATCAAACATTCATCCCAAATTTTCTACATGATCTCACATTCCTACTATTTTTTCTGAGTCTTTTTTCAGATTTGTTTTAGAAACAGAGCAGAATAATTTAAATTATTACAAATTTATTTTCAAAGATTTTATTTATAGAAAAACAATTACATTTTAATAGTCTTTTTATAGAAAAACAATTAAAAGCTTTTTGTCTATATATGCTAATTTCATAGCAGGCAATATTATCCACATGTGCTTAATTGTGTGTCATTAGTTGATTGTTCCATGGTCTAAACCATGTATTTTCCTTAAATTAAAATTAAAAGAATGAGGATGTTCAAACGAAATGTCACAGAGGTAAATTATTAGACTGAGTTATTTTCCAAATGCCTAGTAAGAAAATGTTATCTAGCTACTAGAAAAAGGATATTTTGGACTAAATCAAAGAAACCTTCAAATTAAAAATGTAACCAGGAAAAAAAAAATTATAGTGTAAGGGGGAAAATCTACTGTCAAGTTGAAATTGCAAAGTAAAAAAAAAATAAAAAAAAGATGGATAAAAAAGCAGCAGTAGATTATTTTTGGAGGGGGGTGGTGGTGCTGCAAAATTCACAAAACACCTTTGTTTCCCTTTTAAATTATGAATGCATTGATATAAAACCCATGATGAGTCCTATAGCTTAGATGAATTATCTAAAGACAACAGTTATTCTAGTGGGGCTTAGGCTGGCAAAATATTTCCCCATGCAGGTGGTATAAAAGCTTTCCTTGTTGACATCCCTTATCTTCCAGTTAAAAAAAGATAAATTGAAGTGAACACAGAATGCACTGTTGCATATAAAAACCGTTCCATTGGAGTTATACTGTTAAGTTTCAAATACACATATTTTTATATACGCAAAACCTCCACTCTGTCAAAACACTGAGAATCCAAAATAGCAGGGTTTTCTTATACAGAGGACTGCTCAGAGAATGCTTGTGCAACTCTTTCCTGTGAAAATGACGCTACAAGAGGCAAAATATGTATTTTAGAAATACAACAGAGAAGACAATAAAACAAATGGGATGTTACCTTCAACTTTTGTAAAATTTCCTCTGAAATTTCTTGCAGTACCCAGATCTTTTAAGTTATATGGATTGCAGAAAAGAAGTCTCAGAAAGCAGCTTTGGTATAACCTACTAACTCTGACATACTAGTAACACCTGCAAGCTCAACCATGTTTCAGACAGATACTATAATGTTTAATCAAAAGTAGGATTTTTATTTTTTTTTACAGTAAAATTATGCTTTTACAAACAGTAGTACAACAGTAGCAAATTGGGTTACACCAGGCTGGTGGCCAGTTACCTGGTGGGTTCCCCTGGGCTGAATTTTAAGGCCAGTACTCCTTAATGTTTTTATAAATTATATGGATGCAGGAATCAAATATTTGTTAAACAAGGTTGCCAACAATCATAGAACCATATAATCACATAATCATAGAATGGTTTGGGTTGGAAGGTTCCGTAAAAATCATCCAGTTCCAACACCTCCTGCCACGGGCAAAGACACCTTCCACTAGACCAGATTGCTCCAAGCCCAACCCAGCCTGGCCTTGAGCACTGCCAGGAATGAATGGGGCAATCACAACTTCTCTGGACAACCAGGGCACTCTCATGGTGAAAAATTTCTTACTAATATCTAATCTATATCTACCCTCTTTCAGTTTACAACCATTCCTTCTTGTCCTATCAATAATACTAAACTGGGAGGAGCTATGGACTCCCTCAAGGGTAGAGAGGCGTTACAGCGATCTGGATAGACAGAGAGCTGGTCAATCACCAATCATATGAAATTTAACAAGAGAAAGTGCTGGATTCTCCATCTGGGACAGGGTAATCCTGGTGATACGTACAAATTAGGGGACAAGAGTCTGGAGAGCAGCCCCATGGAAAGAGATCTTGGGGTTTGGATTGAGTATAATTCAGCAGCGTGCCCTGGCAGCTAAAAGGGCCAAACATGTCCTGTGGTGTATCAAGCACAGCATAGCTAGCCGGTCAAGGGACTGTCCCAGTCTAAACTGTCCTAGTGTGGCCCCACCTCAAGCACCGTCTGCAGTCTTGGGCATCTCAATATAAGGACATCAAACTATTAGACTGTGTCGACAGGAGGGCAACCAAGGTAGTGAAAGGCTTTGAGGACAAGACTTAGGAGGAGTGGCTGAGGTCACTTGGCTTGTTTGGCTTGGAGAAGACTGAAAGAGTGACCTCATGGCAGTCTAACTTCCCCAGGGTGGGCAGCAGAGACAGACTTACTCATCCCCTCTCTGGTGACCAGCAGTAGGACATGAGGAAACACAATGAAATTGCATTAGGGGAAGTTCAGATTGGACACTAGAAAAGGGCCTTCACTGAGAGTGTGGTTCGTGACTGGAAGAAGCTCCCCAGTGGTTGGTGCTCACAGCAACAAGCCAGTCAGAATTCAGGGAGCATCTGGATGACACTCTTAATCATATGGTTTAGTTTTAGGTAGTCCAGGGAGTTGAACTCAGTAATGCTTATGGCTCCCTTCCAACTTCAGATATTCTAGGGTTCTATACAAGAACTCAAACTTGAAAAAAATTGTTTCTGATCCTCACTCAATTAGAAAAGAATATTTAAAAAATTAAGTATTTTGCAAGGAAGCACATTTGCATGTTTATCAAAATCCAACCACTTACACACCACAAAAATTGTTTATCCAGTTTCCAGCATTTCACTTTTTTTTAAATTTTAAAACTAGGTTTCTGTTATTTTAGAGAAATTTTTAAGATATTAAATACATCTAAGTCATTTACAGAAGATTTACAGAAACTTCTAAAATACTGAAATAGTATGAACAAGAAAAAAGCAATGAATTCAGTGAAATTTTACTTCAGATGCTTACTAATGAAAATTTTGGCATAAGTTTTCTTATTTATGATACGTAAGGAAGGACAGATTTGTTCTTCAAAATCCACAGATTTGCCTGATAAATAATGAATAAATTCTATTTCGTTACTGCCAGTAGGAAGCACTCTGAGAGACTGGGTTTTTTTAATTAAGAAAGGTTGCGTGTGTGAAGCTTATGTGAACCTACACATAAGCTTCTCTGGCTACCAATACCAAAACGAATTATCACGTTTCTTTATCAAATATCCATGCAATGTATGTACTGATAATTATCAAAAAATTCTGACCAATGTCAAAACAGATATTTAAAAAAAAAAATGCCCACCAAACCACCAAGAAAGCATCCTAAAAAAAAACCAATCCAAAACCAAGTGAGACAAATGTTCTTCATACATTTACCCATCTTTGCATAGCAAAATACTCATAGATTTGAGCATGAAAGTATGAATGATTTCCCACTGTGACCACTTTCTGGAATGTAGTTTGAGTCAAAAAAGAAAAAAAGGAAACTATGTAATGCAAAGTATTCTATATGCTGATCACCTCATCATTAATATTTTAGCTGAGACACAGCTAAGGATGATTGGAAGCTTAAAAAGTTTCAAACTTTTAAAGAATTGTGTCAGTTTTAAAAGGTGTTTGATTCTAACTTGGTGCCTCTGTACTGCTTGTGAGAGAAATTTAGAGACAGATTATTTTTATGAGGGAATTTAGGCCTCAAAAGAACTGTTCAAAAAGCTAAGGAGGGAAAGTATAGCATCTTCTTTTCTCCCTATTATGAGACCTACAACAAGGATTCTCCAGTTAGGCCCTATCCAGTCAACAAGGAACATGAAAGTAGTTCATCAGAAATAAATAAAAAATAGTTGTGCTTGTACCTGTGAGAGAGTATATATCTTTCATCAAAATCACAGTGCATTTCAGGAAAAGAGTAGGAAACTGAAATATTTTGATTGCCAAGCCTCTTCTGCCTAATTATGATATTCATTTTGCCATTTAAGCTTCCAGTGTCTTCAAGTAGATAAACATTGCTATCTGGCACTAATATGGAGATGACCTATAGAACTGAAACAGTCTGTAGTACCATGGGCATGCTCTGTTGCCATTGTCACTTTATTTGAATTTCTCAGAGCTCAGAATAGATATAGCAAAGAAAAAACATTGATGCTGCAGTACCAGGGTACTTTCCACATTAGGAACTGAAATTCCTCCACTCCTGACCCCAGCTCTACTGCAGCATCTTTAGAGAAGCTTCATTCCTTGTCTAATTTCTGCCAGGTTATACCTACCTTTTATTTGACCTGGTCTGGCTTTTTATAGGAATTAATTGAAGAACTGTTGTTAATCCAGTAGTTGAACTTCTAATTCAGGGTATAAAACACCTTTTGTTCAGAGTAAAGACATAAATCTGGCTCACTCACTTCTCAGGTGACCACTGAAATAAATGGTATGAAGGAGCAATGCTATAATTTCCTCATTTTGTGTTTTGTTAATGAGTCCATCCAGAGGATGGAATGCCAGCCAGAGGGCCTGGATACTCTTGTGAGGTGGGCCAATGCCAACCTTATGAAGTTTAACCAAGCGAAGTGCAAGGTCCTATACCTGGGTCGGGGTAATGCCAGGCACAGCTACAGGTTGGGTGGAGAAGAGATTCAGAGATGCATCAAAAGAAGCATGACCAGCAGGTCGAAGGAGGTGATCCTGCCCCTCTACTTTGCTCTTCCAAGACCTCGCTTGGAGTATTGTGTACAGTTCTGGTGTCCTCAACATAAAAAGGACATGGAGCTGTTGGAGCAAGTCCAGAGGAGGGCCACAAGGATGATAAGGGGGCTAGAGCACCTCCCACACAAAGACAGGCTGAGGAAATTGGGGCTGTTCAGCCTGGAGAAGAGAAGGCTGCGTGGAGACCTCATAGAAGCCTTCCAGTATCTGAAGGGGGCCTACAAGGATGCTGGGGAGGGACTCTTCCTTGGGGACTGTAGTGGTAGGACAAGGGGTAATGGGTTCAAACTTAAACAGGGGAAGTTTAGATTAGATATAAGGAGGAAGTTCTTTAGAGTGAGGGTGGTGAGGTACTGGAACAGGTTGCCCAAGGAAGTTGTGAATGCTCCATTCATGGCGGTGTTCAAGGCCAGGTTGGACAGAGCCTTGGGTGACATGGTTTAGTGCAAGGTGTCCCTGCCCATGGCAGGGGGGTTGGAACTAGATGATCTTAAGGTCCTTTCCAACCCTTTCTATTCTATGATTTTATGATTCCTGATTTCCTTCATGAATACAGCTTGAAAGCATTCAATTTAGAATTGCGGATATGTCCTGCAAACAAATACTTACCTACTTAGGGCATTTTATCCTTTTTGTAATAGCTATTACTTCACTGAAAATTCCTTTGTGGTGAATAACTGGAAGGGACTATTAAGAAGAATAAATTATTTTAAACAAAGGAACATCATCTGATCTAGTTTCACTCTGTGGAGATACCTCTACAGTTTTCTAGCTTGAGGATGGGCTGAGAAATGTTGCAGAGCACTGCTGTGCTCTACTGTCAGTTTTTAACTTTACAGTTCTTATGGCAAACGCACACATTAAAGCCTGGAGCAGCCATATGTTTATATTTGCATATATGTGTATACATACATACATGTGTGTATATACATTTCTTGGTATGTAAAAAGTAGAATTCCCTCAGCAGAGCAAATATCAGGAACATCAAGTCAATTTCTTTCAATGAGAGGTGAACAAGGCTAATGTTTTTATTATTTGCTTACTTTGCATATATATATAAAAAAAAATCTAAATGTATTTCTTCTGTCACAGCTGCATTACTAAAACCTGACCAGTCCAGACTTCTCAGACTTCACCTTTTCACCTTACACAGTTCTCTCTCCTTATTATAACACTAGTGTAAGTCTCTGCAACAACAAGTGTGCCTTTAGGACTTACTAGGGTTTTGGAAAATTAAAGAGCAGCATTAAAATTTGCATCCTAATTCAATGCAATTTCCAGCTGAAAAATAGGTTAGTTTGGATTCAGATTTTTCCACATGCCAGATCACTTTGTAAAATCTTCCCTTCCAGAAAGAAAAGATTCTTACTTGGAACAAGAAAGAGTGGACAGTCATGCAAATTTTAGTCTAAGGTTTTCATTTTACATCAGACCAATTAGTAAGAAAGGTAATGTAGGGAAAAGAAATACTTCTCATCAAACCCCTGATGTTTTCTTCCACTTACAAAACACTTTTGAGGGCATCTTCTCAGTAGTCATAAAAATCCTAGCATTTCATTAGGCATTTTAACCTATTCTGTTTCAATTCTCTTTGTTCCTCATCAGAAAAGGCTAAGAACATGACCATTTAAAGTGACAACTTTCTAGGTACCAAGTGCCTCATGGCCACACCAAGGTTACCTGTAATCACACAAATTTGAAGATTACACTGCCAAAATAAATATAAATACATACTTTTTAGAGTTTCAGTCATACAAATGTAGCAGGGACACTTTCAGAGAAACTATGTTTTATGAAGGGTTACCCTCCAATATGACATCCAGACAGATATCAGTCCTCAATATCAAAGGTAAAGCCATTTAAAATCAATTCAGCCTTTTAGGACCTTCAAATACTTATTCATGAATTGGAAATGTTTATATACACTCTATTTTACTATAAGGTCATACAAGGAGTCATTAAATATATATTTTTTAAAGGACAGGTAATATCTAAACCAAAGAATTTTAGAAAACTTTGCCTTCTAATCTATAAATATGCCAAAATAAAGTTTAGTTTCTTCTTCTGTTTATAGGATCCAGACACCTGATTTATACCAGTGAATTATTACAGTCCCTGTCACACTCACAAATGCACAAACATATGCACTATGATGGAATGTATTTGTGTTCTCAAATTCCCAAAGACAAATTCCGAAATGTATCCAGTGACATTCTGATAAATTACTTTAATTTTTAACGCAATATTAGTAGGAAATTTAATCAAATACATATATATATATTTACATTATAAAAAACCCTAGACACAGCTATTTTTTTCAGGTTTTGTGTCAATAAATTCTTAGCATTAACTTCTTCCACCTTCTTTGTTATGCATTCCAACAAGGTAGATTTAATTATCCCAGGCCAAAATTTTGTGAAGATTTTTTTAAAGCTAATGGTTACTGGTTCTAGTGTAATCAATGCTTAGATCAGAAACCTGCGCAAGTTTTTTTCTTTATACGACTTATTGCAAAACTTTCACCATAATGCAGATCTGTTTCAGTGAATGTTCAGGTCCTATCTACATTATTTCAACATTGCTATTTTCCTTATGATCTGTGTTTTCTCCAGAGCTGTCAGCACAAATCCTACCAGGTTCATTCTCTGGCTAGGTAAGACCTATAACTTTTCTTAGTTCTAGCTAATGCAAGTCCAAAGAGCGACACAGTTCGCTGGGATTGATAGCATCTTGTAACAGGCCAGCAAGCATCAGAAGGTTAAGAAATAGTCCAATAACTGATTTACTGGAAAGAGACAATGTCAACTTCTCCCCAAAATCTTATCTAAATTATATCCTAATTCATTGTAGTTACAGCAACACCAATAACTCAAGGAAAGTATATTTATTAAAAAAAAAAAAAAAAAAAAAGGTCCAAGAAAGAAGACACCGTTGTAATTCTTCTAGTGGAAGAAGTAGAAGAAATAGAAGAAAAGCATACACCCAGCAGAGTCCAGCTCTTGATTACCTGGCAGACCCAGAGAAGAAAGCGAATGTTCTGCCTGAATTCCCTAAAAGATGATTAAATCTCTGGCCATACAGCTTTTTTTCCTAATATAGATATTGAGCTGAAGAATCATGCAGTAATGTACATTTACTACTGAGGCAGTTAAGGAAACTTGGTTCCACATCCCTCCAAAAGCACCATTAACATGTTGTTTTTCTATAAACTCTTCCACAGTGCTGTCAGTGGAATTTGTTGGTTTTTGTGGTGAATGACTGTAATGTATCAATCATATGGAAGAACAACATATATTAGTAAAAGTAAATCAAGTGTCTAATACAAAATGCTACATTTCTAAATGCAGTTTAAATGTTAATTTCAGTGCTTTGAAAAACATTTAGTTACACTGCTCACAATGTGTTCCTATATTGCTCAAAGAGACATTTTTTCAGAGAAGTTAATACTCTTTTGATGTATAAATGCCTACTTTTTGTTTGGACCACTGTTAAAAAAATTCCTAGAACAGGAAAAAAACTTTGTCTCTGGATTACAGCTGGAATGTAATTTAAGATTTTAGAATCTCTAAACGCTAACTTGTCCAGAGTTGAGTTTGGTAAATAACTTGCACTTGTCATGTTTGATGTGTTGCATGGCAAGTTTTCCATTTGGAAAACTTATACCTACTGTTACTATGGTAAAGAACTATAAAGAACTATATAGCCTTTGATATTAAAGACATACTTTTAATTGCTGCAGCAGTTATGCTTACTGTGTACGTGAGAATAACACTGAAACTTCTGAACAGATTTGAACTGTAATATGATTTAAGATTTTATCTTACCAATTCCAATAGTGGTTTCTTTCTTCACAAAAGTTAACAGCTTTATCTTAAAGGCACTGGGGTTAGTGTTAGTTTGCTTTTGACTTAATTTAAATTAATCTATCACATACTCATCAGCGTGGTAAAAAGTGGCATATCCTATTTTACATATTTTAGTGTATACCTCATATACTTTTCAGCCACAGATGTATTTAGTGGTCATTAAAATAAAAAAGAATAGGGAGATAAAACTGTAGACAAGTTAAAAAATGAGGCTGTGGCATAGTTAAAAGCTAAAATTAGAGACAATGTCCAAGGCTAAAGAATTAATTCAGTCTTTGAAATCCAGTTATCATGAGTTCCCTCAAATAACAGATCTTGACTAAGTGCTATGAAAGCTTATATTTTTACTTGTTATGCTTTACCACCACTTACTTATGTGAAAAGATGCATTTCCAAGTTCACTTAAATATTTATATAATGATGGTTCTGGATTTACATGTTGGTGAAAAATTTAATGTGCTTAAATATATGTGAATTGTAAGGTAACTCATATTTCACTGGTTACTGCTAAGCAGTATATCTGCATCAGGTGAAAAGATGGTCACTTACAAGTGAGGAGATAACGCTGAAGCCCACCTACCATGTGGCAGCATTACAGAATTATCTCTGTATAGCAAAACTAAAATCTTTGTCATTCAACTTTACATTAACAAAAAAATTCATAAACTGATAGCCTAATTAATTTAATTATCAGGATGTTGGGTTACAGTAAATTCACTGGAGATTTCATTGCATATAAGTGTACCTTGGAGAGTTTCCTGTAACCGACAACATTAATGACGTCAGAGGTTCACTACAGGAGTCTTGACTCAGACAAGGATACTTGTTCTGACACTGTATCCCCAAATAGGATAAATCTGTTCTGAGGCTCTTGCAGGCTATGAATATATGCCATCAGTGAGTCCAAGCATTAAACACAGTGGACAGCCTGGACTTTACACCAAACAATAGCAACAAACAAAATGCTTCTCTTCTTGCACTTTTTTTTTAATATGCTTTTGGATTTTCTTCAAACACATTACCAAGGTTAATACTGTGAACACAAAATTGAAGGGAAGCTTGCTAAAGTCTCAGTAGCGAGAAAATACAAAACTCTGGAATCACTTGTCAGTTGTAAAACCTTAAAAAATGCCAAGTCCATTTTCATTACATTATAATTGTCCCCAGGTTTCACACACAGAAGGTCCCAAAAAATTGCAGTAGTATTTCCCTGCTCTTTCTTCTCTGTTACATAATGGAGACAAACATGACCTGTCCAAAAAGAACATGACAGCTATTATTTCCCAAATCAAAATCAGGAGGTACATTCCAGAAAATCAAGTGGAGAAATGTATGATACATTAATGTGTAGACTATGTCAGGTTTTTTCTGAAGTAAGCACAAGGACAGTGAACTACTCAGTCACCTTACTGGGTCCTGACAATAGTTTTTGCACAATTTCTTTCATGGGGACCTTGCATACAATTTTGTGGGAAATAATAAGTCACATTAACAGGGCCAAATGCAGATAAAAAGATTATTCATAGTCTTTTAAAATTTTTGACTACCTGGATTTCCAGGGATATTAGTAACTTTCATTTTATTACAGAGCACAGAATCAATATTAGAACCTTCCATTACACATGCAGATAGATTGAAGACAAATATATTTTAAAACAAACAAATAAATCTCCCCACGGATTTGATTCTAATCTTTATAGCCACTTTCTCTTTAAGACATAACACATCTAATTATGCTGCTTTTTTTTATGCTGCACCATGCACTTGGCTATCACTTGTGAAGTATGCTGTGGTATGCTGATTATTTCCATGGGCTACTTTTTCTCTGGAATATGAGATGTGTTGGCATACAAGTTTGGAAAATCTCATGCCATATTCTAAGGGATACTGACAGTAGTACAGATTTGTAACTTGCCTAGAAAATAAATAGACATTAATTTGTATTCTGTATAGTAAGATTAAAATAAATAATATTAGCAAGGCTCATAATTTTTTTTTTACCTAAGTGAAATTTCAAAACGTTTTTACTCATTAACTGAAATAGAGTTACATTTGCAAATTAGGTTTAACTGATGACAATTTAGGAGATTTAATTATTATATTTAATTTATCTTCGAAAAGCAAAATGGAGAAAAATTTTACAAGATCATTCAGAACTGCTGTATCATTGTTTTCAGTTTCCAGTGTACCCTGCAGCAGATAAACTATGTATTAGTATTTTCAGTTGTAGACAGAGAGTAATAGACTTTTCTATTGCAGATCAGCATCATCTTCACTGTTTTGAGTGTATAAAAATGTATTACATATGCATTATGAAGACCATAACCCCCCCACTTTTAGGTGTTCAGATGAAAAGCTGTTTCTCTCCAATTTAGGATAGTTTTAAACATATAGCTAATATCTCATAAAAGTAATGTAATATTTCCCAAAGATATATAGAACTCATCTTGAAGAGAAAAAACAACAAATATTCAAGTGCAGCAGGCCCAGAAGATGAGACTTTATGGCCAGGCACCTGCCATGAGCAGGCTCCCTCACAGGCTTTGGAACACCAGAATCAAAAGTTTTCCAGACAGAAAATTGTTCTTTAGAATTATTCTTTTTATTTATTATTATTTTTTTTTTTTTTTTGTTATTTTAGAATTATTCTCTAGAATAATTCTACTGCTGCAAGTTTTTCCAGTTACCTCTAGACAACCCAAAGTCTGGTGATATCTTCATTCTCTGCAATGCTTTTTGTTTATGCCCAGTGCTGACTGCTGGGTTACATCCTGAGTAAAGCTGAACATCCACTCAACTCTCTGAAGTTTTCTCTTCAATAGACTATGGCCTTCACTTCCCCTATTTGAACTTTCCAAAGCGTTAAACTGCTCTGTTCAGCCACAACCTGTTTTGCCATCTGAATTTCCCCTGTGCTGTAAAGAAAAAGAAATAATTGTATCATATTACTAACATCAGTTTGATCACATCGGCTATGTTTCCCACTTTTTTGTCTACCCTGCCTATTTAGATTTTAAGTCTTTCCAACCTCTGATTATATAATTATATCATACTTGGAATAACGATGCCAGCACTAACATCTTCAAGAACTGTGTAATACAAACAAATTAAGGATGAAAAAAACCCCATAATCTAAAAAATATATTCGTCCATAAGATAAAATATTACAAAGCAGTAACGGTGAAGGCTGTAGACTCTAAAGAGTAGTATCACATTAGTTAGCTCAATCAAGATGAGTTCTATATATCTTTGGGAAATATTACATTATTTTTATGAGATATAGAAGTAATTAAACTGTTCTTTTTATTCTACCTCTCCTGCCAGTGTTACTTGAAGGTCCATAGCAGACTAATTTTTCCTGTTGCCTTGTGTGAAGGGTAAATGTCTCTTCCGTCTCCAGACTTCACTGAATAACATTTTTAAAAGTACTAGTGTAACACCTCAGTTAATTTGGGGCCTTAATAAATATTAAGGATGCTGCTGAAAATCTCAAAACTTTTGGCTGTAGTCACCTTTTCAAAATTGAAGAGTTTATCTTTAAGACAATTTCAAGTTGAATGTTAGTCAATATTTACCCAACTGATTTGGCTAGCAGGTGTTGAACTTTTTTCCTGAGCATTTTTCTTTTCAGTCATAGATTCATAGAATACCAGGTTGGAAGGGACCTCAAGGATCATCACGTCCAACCTTTCTTGGCAAAGCATGACCTACACTAGACGGCCCAGCACCCTGTCCAGTCAAATCTTAAAAGTGTCCAATGTTGGAGAATCCAACACTTCTGGAGAGAATTTGGAGAGATTATTTCCATGGCTGATTGGTCTCTGGGTGCAGAGCTCCAGTGTCTCCTATTTGTTCCCCAAGCTGTGTGCATTGGTATACATACGCTTAAGGTGGTTGGTCTTCTGGTTCTGATCCTGGGAGACAGCTAAGGTTGGCCCGGCTTATTCCCCATTTGGTTGCAACAGTGTGAGTTTTGCTACTTTGGACCCCACTCCCAGACTCCTTCAGTTTAAAGCCCACCTCACCAAGCTACAAACCAAACCACGAAGTTGAAGCAGCAGTTCTCTGTGTTCAGCTCTTTATTTACATAGGTACACCTCTTGCACAATTCTGTCTTACATATGTATAGAAGAGCTATGTAGAGATTTACAGTTACACCTTAAAAGTTTTGCTTTACTTGTGTGAAGTGTTTTGATTGTACATTACCATGTTATTCTTACACAATAGCAAAGTATAGTGTAACTTCACCAGAGTTAAGTGAATTCATCACGTTCAGTAATAGAAAGTTCATATAGTAAACCATTTTTAGTAAGTGATTATTTTTAATACCTTTGGCAATATTCATCATGAAAAAGCCTTTAGATATTGATATAAAGTGGTACATTACGTATTACTGCATTGAATGATTTCATAATTACCTTATGCTTCATTAGAGTTATAAAAGGCAAGCATAAATGTTTTAAATAAAATATGTGTGTGAGCACATGTATTTGTATTGTGTATAAATACATTGTTATACATAGCTACTTACCCAGCTTCTCTCAAGGCCAACCAAGGCCGATCAAGGCCAGTTCAATCTCTAAGATTCTGGTTACAGTTTATATATGTTCTGTACTTTTCTTTCTTTACAAAGATAATTAAAAGATATTCCACTCTATATAAAATGTTCTCTTGCTGTTTTCACAGATCATCAGACATCAAGCAACTTCTGATCTTCCCCATCTAAATGAATCATTAGCACTTTAAATAATTCTTGTTCAAAGTACCATACAGCATATATCCTTCATGGTATATGCTCCAAGGCTGTTTGTAGAATGCATTTTAGAAAGTTATACTGACATTAACCATTTTGCTTACATATAGGAAAATGTTTTTGATTGAGAATTCTACAAAACATCCACCCTAGACTTTTTAGTTAGTTAACTCATTAAGTACTTCATACAAATAGAGATGGCTTCAACTGACATACTGTTCTTATTTATACTCGACTCTCATCAGCCTTATAACAAATGAAAGCTCACGCTACTACATTTACTACTACTTTTACCAGTACTTTTACCAGTAGCAGCAATCAAAAAAATTTCTGTGATAATATCGCCCCATAAGAACTCTTTGAAATTGTTGTTGTGAAAAAACTTCTGGTTATACCTTGGGCTGTCACCATTTCCTCATGAATGATTAAGTAAATTCAGTAAGAGTCCTCAGGAATCTGTGGTTGTCTGAAGAGCAATACTCTCAGTTGTATCCAGATATTCAGATACATGTTGGGCTGCTTTAGTATGTAATGGAGAACAGATCAGCTTTTTCTGCTTTTCCAGGTATCCACTAAGATTGTCTGGACAGCAGAATGTTAGAATGGTTTTTTTCTTCCCCTCACCACTTTTGTTTTGCTTTAACATAAGCTGGTATAATCGGGCAATGACAGCTGGAAAAAGTCATAAAAAACTCCCTTGTAAAAGAAATTCAGCAAGCACTCCTCCCTTGTGGCTTGTGCATGCTCTATGTCCTGCCTTCTCCATGCATCTTCACAAATGGCAATGGCACTACAAGAAGAACTCTCTGCAGTATTTCCAGGAGAAGGATGGTGCAAGTTTTCTTGGCCACCACACCAGAGAAAAACGCAGGAAAACACTGGTCTTCTGGGCCCAGCGGCAAAGGCCTCTTACCTTTCTCCAAATGTAGTGACATGGAGGGGCTTCTGCTTTCAGAGGGGCAGAGATACTACTGCTGCAGAGCAATTTCCCTGTCACTGGCATAAATAGATGTGGGCAGCTGCCTTCTCTTTATTTATCCCAGTAATTCACAGGAATTTTTTTTTGAGGAGTAGAACCTGCTGTAATTTTTGCCCCTTTCAATATACAAAATCTTCTGTTGAAGTATTGTCTGTGGTTCCCCGAAACAACATGTTTAGAAAACAATTTTTATTGGAAATGCTTCACTGACCACTGGGTATCATTAGCTGTGTTGTCTAACATCCCCCATGGGTTTAGAAAATTTTGCTACATCAGTTGAGCTTCTAATGCATTTTCAAGCCTGTCTCTGTGACTGCATGAGCTGGATCCTGATATAATTGCATGATTCCCAAATCATGATCCCAAACCTCATGATTTGGGAAATAAATTTCCCAAATTATTCCCAAATAATTTGCGATTGACCCCACTTGGAGTACTGTGTACAGTTCTAGTGTCCTCAACATAAGGACATGGAGTTGTTGGAGCAAGTCCAGAGGAGGGCCACGAGGACGATAAGGGGGCTGGAAAGAGTTCTGACTGGAGTGGAAAAGAAATTTCCAAGTACAAAACGAATTCCAAAATCATGAACTATATGAAACTGAGCATACCAGAAAACCATTAAAAGTGCAGGGAGTACACAAGCTGTAAGATAGTACTACCTGAGGACTATTTGGACAGACAGCAGATCTCATACACTAATGACGAGTTGTGGAAAAGTCAGTGTGGTTTTGCTCCATAGGTGTATGTATCTTAAACAGTTCTAGTCTCTTCTAGATGAGAATTTGACATGTTTGCTTCCCATGACCAAGAGACAAAAAAATATAAAAGGCAACTGCAACTGTGACACCCATAATATGAAGTTATGGCCTCAAGGTTTGCTTTTAATTACAATCAAGCTGCAGGGAGAATCACAGCAAGTAGCTCAGTTAAGCAATGCCTTTAGGAGCCAGAAACTACAGTTGTGTTTTCAGAAAGACATTGTCATTTAAGAGGCATTAAAGTCCTAACTTTTCGGTTACAAGAGACAAGCTGCAGTGTTTGTCAGGAAAGTTCTGTAATATTCTTACTGTGTGGGATGGCAACTGTCCTCTTCATAAGGTTCAGTTTATTTATCTTGAGGTAATATCAGGGCCAAAGTCTTAGATTACAGAAAGAGCAGCTTCAGCTGCAGAGATGTTTGCTGATTTCCTACTGGCTCAAGATAAGCTTCCTTTGCCTCACCAAGCAGAGCTATAGCCTTTGGATCACAAAAATCCCTGTTCAGCTCCCAGCTACATACAAAACACATTCATACAAAAACCAAACACCATATGAGGGAACTCTGCTAATTGAAGAAATCTGCTTGGCTTCCAAAGGGTAACACAGTAAAAGTCAGAGGAGGGAGTGAACTCTGTACCAGAGAAGAGATTACTTTGTTTTCAAAGAAAGCAACTGAATTTAGGATGAAAATACTATTTTGAAAATCTTAGAGCACTTTTGAAGATCATCCTCGGACTGAGGAAGTGTAAATCTAACTCAGTTTTTAAAATGTTTCAGTAAATATGCCATAAAACAAAGGCCTTTCCTGGTGTCTTGGGAACCACCAAGATAGAGAATTGGTTTTTGCACAGCCTGCAAAGGCATTTTCAATAACCAGTTTAAAAGGTATTCTTTGCCCTCCTCCCCTAATTAAAGTCATTCGAATCTAGATAAAAAACAGTAATTAATCTAAGAGTTGCAAATTGAAATAGTTAAGATTTTTTCAATTGAAGAAGTCTGACTAGGTTTTTCCAGTATTTTCCTGGCTCTTGTGTTCTCATTTTTGTAAAAGGCAAACACCAGGAACTTACAGCCAAGTTACCTGCTAGACAGGCAACACGGCACACAAAGGAGACTTTGCCCAGAGGGGAGCCTTTCAGTGTGCCCCTTTTGAGCAGGAATCTTGAGAAGGTGGCGGTGGTGGTCTTCTTGTTCTTGTTATCTTTACACATGTCAGGGCTGAGAGAAGTATTACTATTACTTATTCAAGAAACAAAGCAGGATGAACAGCACTGTTCTATTTTTTGCCTTTTACCTCTTGGGTCTTACAGCATTTGATAAAAATGTCTCCCACTAGTTTTTTTAATAATGTACAAACACAGCTTTCAGTAACTTTATGTTATCTACCACTGATTTAAGGAAGTACAGCACCAACATCACTCACAAATGTGCTCTATCCACCCTGCCTGCAGCTGGGGAAGACTCAAGACAAGAGTATTGAAGTGAAGAAGGAGATGGAGAAGAGAGATTAGGAAAAGCAGAAGAAAACCATGTCCATAGAGGAATTCCAGGATATGTTTTCAAACTAGCAAATCAACAATTAATATTTAAAGAAGAAATAAAAGCCAGGTGAGTAGAAAATGTGCTCTGGAAGTAACTACAAAGACAATTTTTTGATGCTTTCATTCTGTTGACCCATTTTTATGGAATTTTATTGCAGGATACCATTAGTTACCCACATAGGAACATCATTTCAAAAACCTTAAAAACCCCCCCCAAAAAAAAAAAAATTTAAAAGCAATGAAAATTTTATCAGTATTTTTTAAGGTCTAAACAGTAATCATGAGACCCATCCAAATCTATGAAACTTGGAACTACTCCTGTGAGCCAGAAAAATGGCACAGGGGCTTTGTTCGAGTAACAGAGTCATTTCTTATTATTGCAAGTGTGTTCAAGCTGAGCAAAAGCTACTGCTGTCATAAACAGAAGTGTGTTACATCTGTCTCATTCCCTTCTATTTAGAAGGGTTAGAGAGGAAAAGATACACAGACTTTTACCTTCTCCCTCCACCCCTAAACTATCATATTATGAGAAACTGCACCTGATCCAACATGTCACACTTCATGATGTGGCAGCATGGTCAATGTAATCTAATGTGAGCCAGCCAGCAGAAAAACATAAACAACCTGGGACCACTAGAAATTAAAGAAGTTCAGTGAAAATTAACCACTAAAAAAACTGTCACTGTCAGAAAAAAGGGAAATATGACATGTTTTTAAAAACATGTAAGTGTTCCAATGTTCAAGAGAAATGGAAATGGTCTAATTTCTAATGAATTTTTCCATCATGTGGTGAAAACATAGTGCAAAGCCACTGTGTCGTTCATGTAACTAAACCTCAGATCTTACTTTATTAATTATTAAATTACAAAAAACTAGCTTTAACACCAACGTAAAGCAGCAACTCTGTTAAATAGTGTTAACTGTTATTAGAAAACTTGGTGGTCCACCCACAACTCTTGTTTTCTTCTGATTCCCTCACAAATCGCCAGGAGTCTCTGTGTAACACCTGCAGGACTTGTTCACACAAGAGTACAATGAATATCATATGCTAAAGCAATCCTTCTTCTTGAATCCGGCACTTCTACAAGGTGATACATACTTTTTTCAACCCAGCTAACCTCTTGTTGACCATCCTTACCTATATAAAGCACCTAACTTGCACTCACTCCCTTGAATATCCATGCTATAACACTGATCCTGAGGGTTTATCTGTACCTGCCTTTCAGTATAAATTTCTTGCACCTGCCCTAGACATGGACTGGCTCCCATTCATATCTGCTGTAGGTGGACCCTGCTAGCAGGCAAAGCCCCACCCAGCTGTTTGCTTGCACTTCAGCCTCAGCAGGCTCGTGTAGGGCGTGTGAATAACAGAAGTGAGAAGGCTCATAGATCGAAGGCAAAGAGATTACTTACTAACCACTACCTCAAGAAAAACAGGCTTGGATTAGGGAACTTAATTTACTGCCAATAAATACATATATACTTATATAATTACTGAATGTTGGATACTGTGAAGCAAAAACAAAAAAACAAAAAGAAACAAAGGTTAAAACACCTTAGGAAAACATCTCTCTTCCCCACTTCACCAGGTTCAACTTCACTCCTTCACTCCAGATACCTCGCCTCTACCCCAATGCCTCTTGTTAAGATGCAGGTTACACCTCACTGATGTAGCAAACAGTGGGAGCAGGGGGCTGTCATGGTCAGCATACAGGAGTGTCTGTCACTTCTTCTTCCCCTTTTTCCTCTGCTCCAGGATGGCTCCTAAATGGGCTGCAGGGTTTTTTACTCTGTCATGGTATCTTCTCTTCCTCTTTTCACTTAAATGTTCCCTCTGCTCTTTCTCATTCCTTTGAATCCCTACTTCTCTTATCTGTCTGACATCTTTTATCCTTTTTAAAATGTTTCCACTGAGATGCCACCAGCTTCACAGATGGGCTCTATTGTGTCTTCATAAAGGAGTGTTCTTTCCGCTTGTAAAGTGACATAGTCTTTTTGGGTGGGGCTTTTTTGGTATTGAATGATCTCTTTGAAACTAGCCATTAATATTTATATCATTGCAGTAAAATAATGTAATCAAAGCTTAAAAATATTCTTTAAAATTAATTTATATTAACAGAAATAACCATCAAAGTTTTGCAAGTGATATGACTCATGCAGATCATGTTTAGGGTTTTTTTCCCCCTTCTCTTTTTTCTTGTTTTCCATTTTTTTTTTTTTTTTTTTCCCTTATGGGATTATTCAGCAAAAGGAGGAAAAGGGATTTAAAAAAAAGATTTAAAATCCCATTGTCATTTTAATCAAGCAGCGTTTAAGTCAGATGGGATCTATTTAATGGCAGTGTATTCTGTCAGGTGAAGTTCAAGCTTTGAAATACCATTCTTCTGAGATTGATTAAGCGTGCTCTGAATTGAATGCCTTGTAGTTCTTATTTTAGCTTTCTAATTATTACCTTACAGGGTTCAAAGAGTTTATACTTACGTCAAAGTTCAATCAATGTGTTTATCTATTAGGTGCTGCTGTTTATAAAAAACGTGTCTCAATCCAATAATCATAATTTTGATGCCTGACAATCCAATACCATTTTTTCCCATGAGGTATAAATTATTTAATTTCCCTAACTTCTAAATTTGCTTTTTAGTTTCTTTAGTTTCCTGATTTACAATCATTAATTCCATTAACTAATTTCTAATGAATGCGTAAGGTAAGATGCATAAACATACTCATAGAGATGAAGTGACACAATCTTTTTAATGGCAGCTTCTTTTCTCGCAATCATGGAGTTGCAGTCCAAAGTTCTTACTCATCTTTAAGTCACTAATTCTAAATCACATCTCTTTTTTCTTTTTTTCTCTTGTTTCTTGTTTTTCTTGTAATTCAGGTCATTTCATCAATGCAGTGTAAACATGATCTCACAAACTCATCCGCAGGCATGACTGGTTAAGAAAAACACTGAATGTGTATACTGATCTCTTTAACTAGCTTTATCATGAAAGGAAACCACTGTGGATCAGCACTCTAAATCACCTAATTTCCATATTGGCTTTGAAAAATAGGTAGTTAATAGAAGTTAAAATCTTTGTTATATATTTCAGACAATGAGCCTATGTTAAATGTCAGGAACTGAGACTCCAATCCACAGAGCAATTGCATTGTTTGTTTTATGTACATACACACAAATCTTGTTAACAGGCAAACAATAGATTTTTTGCCAGTTAACATTACATGATTAGTAACTCTTGGGTAGTCTCTCCAAATAATGTAAGGATGTTTCCTATTTTTGTTTGTTTGATACGTTCTTTACTCTTGCAAAATGTCAAAGGCGACTTCACTAATCCAGCTCTATAAGTAGCAGATGGACACGAGTAATATTGCCTCTTCTCTGAATTAAGAAGGCAACCCTCGGGTGCTTCCAGATTTGCTCACAAGCTGTGGTCTAAAACCCTCTCTTAATCTAAGCCACCACAGTTTTAAGTCTGACCTGTCAAAATACCTTTGATTCCTTTTCACAAGCATTTTAGAGTTCAGCTTGTAGGTTTTTGTCGTGAAGCTTCTAGGCTTCTGTACTACGTTACTTAAAAATAAGAGGCATTTATTGCAGTATGAATTTTTTTTTGCAGATGGATTTCTGATTTTATGCTGTACTAATCATGACCCTAAGTTAGAATGTAAATTCACAGATTTGTCAAAATAAGGCTTACTTAGAAATGTAATTGTTTAACTCTTCTTTTGATAACATTAACCATAATTTGAAAGAAAAAGTTGTTATCATTTGTTTGTTGGTAAATCAGGTAGCTAGAATTCCAAAGTAAGTGTTTATTTTCAGTCTTTTATACTATCTAGAGTTTACGAATTTAGTAACATTTCTCTGCCTTAAATTTTATTTGGCTGCTCATGTTACCTTATTCTACTCTTCGTGTTATTTCACTGAGTAAGCTGAGATCAAGTTATTGAAAGCTCAGCAGACATACAGGAAGAGTAGTATATGCTTTAACACCATATATTTAACCTAAAATTAATTGATAAGATGGTAACCTCCTTTTCTGGTTAAGACTAGCTGAGTTCTTGCATAGAGATGAATAAGGGGTTAAAGTTTAATTCATTATTTCATGCTGTAGTCTTCTCTTACAGGTTGTATATTTTAAAACTTATGAAATCCTAAGAAAATATTACTTGGAGTATTTTACATGTACTTGAAACCCAAAACATTTTTCCCGCTGTTCAAAAATTATATCACTGTCAAACAAATGAGAAAGGACAAGGCTAGCTAGATTGAAAACCAACAAACCGAATTACCTAACTCCAGCTAGTTCAGTCTGCTCATTCAGTAACTGAGTCACTGGGGACACGTTACCCTGATGCAATACTCCTGTAACAAATCCTCATTTAAAACAGAGACTGCTACAAAGCTATGGTCTCAGTTTGGAAACTTCGACTGGAATGTATTTTGAGACTTTCTCCTACCACAGTCCCTCTTGAGACAATCAACTGCATCAAGTGCTTTACCCCATTGCAAGGACCCTGAATGATTCAGGTCCAAGTTCTTGAAAAGAAATATGAATTTATGTTACTGAAATGGTAGTACCTGCCTATCCTGATGGTTTAGCTACAACAGCATGTCCATGCAAAAACCCCACCTTGCTCAGTTTGTCTCTATCTTTGTTTTATTAATAGATGTAGGTACAGAGAAAATGTTCATCATTTCCCTTTAGAGGGTATTTTGGTGGTAATATTTGGGTTCAGGGGTTAGTTTTATGATGAAAACCAGGCATTTCGTATTGTCTCTAGTAGGGGACATCAAAGAGAACAGTTTGACTGTCATATTATCTGCCTCCCACGTTTTAAAATTACTGGTACTTTGCTTCAGGACATTTCTGTTTAAAAAGCTCAGCACAGCAAAATCATATAAGAAGGTACGCAAAGATTAACTATGAAGTTCTCATTAAAACCAAATACTATAATCATGGAAATGAGAAAAATCTTTCTCTTCCTTGCACATTTAGTCATGCTTATCTACAAAATTACTGTAACAACATGCTATATCTGGGGAAAGAAATAGTTTGAAAACAATTCTTCTGACAGATCTGGGTTGCAAGACAGATACTGTGGGCATCATATCTGTCACAAGTCAACACTTCCTTGTTGGAACTGATAAGTACATGGATTTTTATTATTAATTTGAAACAAATTACTGAGTGGAATTATGGGGAATAGGAGCACACTGCTTATTATACTAGATCCCTTATGTGAGGAATAAGGTAAAACTCTGTCTTTAGTTGTGTTGTAGGTCTCCTTACCCTGAACTGCTGTTTCTATTTAATCTACTGTTTAGTCAGAAGTCAATACCTTCTAATAAAACTTAAATAATTATTTTCAGTGACACTGTCACAACATCAAAATTATCTCTCAATAAGAACATATTATTTTTCCTAAAGTTTTAGAAAATTCAGGGACAATAAGTGGAGATTGCAGGATACAGCCCTGGGTAGCAGAGGATTTTAGTAGCAAAAAGAAAAAGCTGAACCCAAAATATTCTTCATTTTTATAGTTACTATCCAATCCTCTTTTGCTTATATTTAGTGCATTCGTCACTTTTATCGATGTTACACCATATGCAACAAATAATTTAATATTTTAGTTTGTTTTGACCTATCAGTCATTTCAAAGGATTACTCAGAACTTCAGAGTTCCTTTGAAGGGTTAACGAGAAGATTTAATAGTTTTTACTCCTCAGTCCTCTGCTTGAGGTAAAATGGATAATGCTTTGCAACCATCTTTTTTTTTTTTTTTTTTTTCCTTAAGGTAACCACTGTTGGGAACCTTCCTATAAAATCTGCAGCATGTTATTTCATATTGCTATATGAAATACACATATGCCATATTAAAAGAGCTCTGTAAAATTAGAACATTTCTATAGATTTAGAAGAAAATTAACTGAGTAACTTAAATATAGAAATATCTCAGGACTGCTCAACTTAGCTAGCTTTTCTTCAGTCTCCTTCAGCTTCTCAGAAAAGCTGTATCACCCAATTTATTACATAGAACATTTAATCTGTGAGTCCTTTTGGACCTTGTTTGCCGCTTTCTTTTTTTTTTGCCTCTCATTGAGTGTAGCTAAGAGGCAAGCAGTTCTTGGGAAAACAAAAGCAAGTGGGTGGCCTGTCTCCTCATTTTCATAAAAGATTTATGAAAGAACAGAAATGCCTGAAAATCCAGGGAAACATGACCACAGAGAGGATGTTGGAGCAGAAAGTCAAGTACTAGAACAAGACTGTATACGATCCCACTGTCCCACCAAGCTTTATTGTGTCCTTGGAGATGATTTTCCCCAAGCTGTTTCTTTTTATTTCGATTTAGAACTTTATTTTGATATCCTTTTTTCCCAGCCAACATTTCTGATCTTTCATCATTACACACACACAGTTCCCTGTGCCCAAAATAAGCCAAATAACACAATAGGAAACGTTGTGTTGAACCTATTTTTTTTTTCCAGTTTATTCTGTTTCTGAGTTCACAACATTTCCACAATATGTTTGTTCACAATTCCCAGTCCAGATGAAGTTACATACAGATATCACTAATATCTTTTTTACGCCACCTTATTATTAAAATCAGAGTGCTGTACATGTTGTTGCCTGATTAGAACCCTAAGTTTTTACAAATAAATACTATGCAGATATTTTTTATGTTTGTTTTTCTTAGAAGTGTGCTTTGTGAAAATTCCACTGGAGGCTTAATATCCATGAATCAAATTTGTTACATAATTATAATTAAAAAAATTATTATTAAAGCTTAGGTTTGATTCCTATCAAATATCAAGTGATGACCGTTTCATTATATACAGTCCCAATATGGACATGCATACTTTCTATACTTCCACTTAACTATGACATTTTAATTCTACAATTTACAGATTAAAAGCTATTGTTTTGGGGTGCTGGTTTCTTTGGGGTTTTGGGGGGTTTTTTGTTGTTGTTTTTTTGTTTTTTTTAACTATGCCCTATATTACAACCAAAGAACCCAATACTCAGGTTTTGGTTATGACTTATGTTTACTTTGCCTTTTAGTCATTTCTTTCATAATTTTTATAAGCTGTTAATTACTTTAGGTACTTATCAGGGTTGCTCATAATTCCTTTATCTTCACACTTCTCTATGATTCAGTCCTTGGATTGTTTTATTCTTTAAATAAGTAAATTACCTACATTAACAATGAAAGTTCTCCGACTTACTTCTTTCCCCCAAAATTGGGTTTTATTTCGCTAAAACCAAATAATCCATAGCACTGAAATGCAGCAAAATATGTGGTAGTTTCATTTACATATTTTTACACTTATATTCTGCCGATAGCTACATTCACAATCTGCTGTTAGAAAAAAAAATCCGAAAATTTTCCTTTTCAACAAAATGTTTTGCTTTGAATTACCATTTAAATATTTTCCATTTTTTTATTTTGCATTTTAATTCCATTCTGAAGTAATGCAACAAAAGAAACCTTTGACTCCTTCATTATGCAATTATGCATAGTCAGTTTATGCAATTAGATAGTCAGTTTATGTAAACATAATTTGATAGTCAGTTTAGCCTCATTTGTGGTGGAGGGAGAGAGGAAGTCTCCACAGATTTTTTTACCTAGATTTATTGTAACAACAAATGTGAACTCTGATGAGCTGCTTTTATTCAGGATGACCTTGGGGAAAACACTCAAGGTTTACCTTTCCACTTTTCCCTGATGCTTGCTGATAAGTTGTTGAAAGTGAGAATTTAGGTAGGAAATATCTGATTTAGCAGGAGATCGATAATGCTGAGTGTCCCTGTGTAGCCTTTTTGCTGGATGCACATGCTGGATGCACATTGCTGACACGTGTGTAGTATGTCACCCCTTCAAAGGAGTACATTTGTGCTGTAAATTTATAACCAATTTATAACTGGGAGTTTTGGATCTAGCTACAACCAGCCTGCAGGGCTCCCTTAATTCCAGTCATAAGCTGGGAAGGATGAACTTTCAAAGCGCTCAGTCTTTCACAGCTCCAATGAGAAAGCAGAAATGCTTTGAATAAAAATTAATCTAAAGGTTACTTTTCAAACAAGAAGAAGTTCAGTATACAGGAAATGATACAAAACTGAAGGGTTGAGGTTTCCTGAGGAAATTCTTTATAAGGAGATGAAAAAAACCAGGGTTTTGGCAATGCTGTGCAAGAGGGAAGGTGAACAAATATAATGAGGAACAGGGTGCATGCAACCATAAATGCTGAAAGGAGCCATAAAACAGCAGCAAAGAGGAGTGAGAGCATGTGGAATCAAGACAGGGTTCAGAGTAAACAATAGCTTCCTAACTTTCAAAGCTCAAACCTACTGTCTTCAAAATACACATTTTTCTGGTAAAAAATAAAATAAAATCTTAATTCATTAGCAAAAAGTTTTAGCTCAGCAAAATTAGTATTTGCACACACAACTGATTATTCACACTGTGAACTGAGAGATGATGAACACTTCTTTAGGTACAAGATTTGTTCCACAACAATGAATTGGGTCCAAGGACTGAGATTGAAGAGGGAAGTTACACTGACACTTTGATTTCTAAGAGATCTTAAAAAAATTAAGAAAACATCATTTTTATGGTTTGATGGATTTTCTTAACAAAGCAATAGCTGTCCATTATTTACTTTTAATGGTAGTAGATATCTGACTTGTTTAATATATGACTGGGCCGATGATCACTTTTACAGCACTTAACCTAGCTTCAGTGCTGGGAGATAAAGGTTGCGAGTTAAATGAGTAATACCTGAGTCCTTTTAGACTTTCTTCTATTCTGGATATGAAAAGAGAACAAGAGATCTTTGGGGATACCCCAGGCCAAATTTATGGAATATGATAAAATTCAGAGTGCGGAGTCCTACTACAGATGGAATACCAGAGTTATTATTTAAGGCCTTCCCAATCTTTACTTGGGTATCTCTAAAACTGAGGTACCATGCAAGCTATCCACACAAATTTCGGAAATAAACCTTGTTAATTTTCAGACTTTTGTGTGTTATGTCAAAAATTAATCCCGCTGAATCCAATAATAAGGTGCATGTGGACTCATTTAGTAGCAGACTCTTTTTTACTATTAATTTGCATGACTCCATTTCATTATTTTTTTATAAGGCTAGTTTTTGGTAGATGGTGAAGGTGATGAGCATTTGTAACACTTCAAGTAGAGCTAACTTCACGTATATGTAAAACCAAACGTAACTTAAAAGCATAGCTATAAGGCTCTATTCAGAATGCAAATTCCATGTGTTTTCTGTAGACTGACAGCTTGTGGTAACACACAGACAAGATGAAGCAAAAAAAAGAAAACAAAAAAAAAATACACTTTGTGAATAAATGACAGATTGTTTCTCTCTAATTTTCCTGGAAACTTGACTTCTAGGAAAACCTGAGTCAAGCTTGAGGTTATAAATGAAATACATTAAATAAGAAGAGTTGTCTCGATACTGTAAAAGCCTTCATCTGTCATTAAAGCAAATAGTATTCTTATTAAGACTGGATGACATCTTACAGATGGTAGTGGAGCAGAGTAAGTAACATAATGTTCCTAAAATGAATATTCTCAGTACTGTTCATGGTACTGTGCCATAATGAACCTTCATGGAGATAAACACTGCACTGATTCTTCAAAAACATCAGAGCTGAAAAACTATTAGTAGGGAGAAAAGACCAAGGTGCAGTTGATACTAACTGGTAACACTCCAACTAAAAATATTTTTGAGAAAAGCAGTTCAGCAAGAAAAAGGAGCCAACATATTAATATCAGTATGGTTATGATTAGATGGAGATTACCCTAATTTTATATGTGATCTTTTAAAACCTACAGAAACAGAAACATGAATGATGTTGTAAATTTATACTTAAAATTTACACTTTTAAACATCCTGGAAAGAGATTGTAAAATATACATTTCCTACCAGAAGATTTGGTTGCTACCTACAGGTCTCGTTTTGCATTTAAATACTACCTCTGTTGGCACTGAAATTGTCAACATCTTATTCAAGAAGCAGTAACATTTCTGGTTCAGAAAAACAGTCTTTAATTATAACATTAATTTAGATATCAGTGTTTGGAAATGTAACGTACTAATCAAGAAAAAGCTCATACTAGAATTAAATTCTCAGATCGACTTTGAGAAAAGTCATAAACTCCATACAAACCACTATGAGGTTCTTCAGGGCCTCAGTACATGCAATTTCCAGGTCATTTTTTATTGACAGAAGAGTATAGAGCAGCCATTATAGACTGGACTATCCACCCAAAAAGCTTCCCCACTCATCTGTCATGAGAATTATTATGATGTTGACACTTCAGAACTGAAAATTGTCTGGAAGAAAACAGAAAACTGTAAAGCATTGATAGAATTACCCTTTCATCAAACAAATTTACATGAAATTATGCTGGGAGGGGGAATCTTGAAAGAGGTATGGAAAACATAATTAACAAATGGCTTTATATACCTTTAAGAAAGTTGCAGTTTGAAATAGCCTTTCTTAATAAAAATTTCACTTGAAAAATAGTGTTGTATCAATCCTCCTTGACATTTATAACAATGACAAAAAATTCTCATGTGCTTTCCTATGTAATATTGTTTAAATGCATAATAAATAGTCATATCGCACTTCTGTGTACCAACAGAAAAGTGCAGTCCTTTGTTTTGCGCATGACTGCATTTGCACATTATAGAACTATGAAATATTTGCAAAGGGAAGGTTAAATCAATACAGCTTTAAAATTTGCACTCCTGTCTCCTGGGACTTATATCATCTTGATTTAATTGAAGTAAAAGGAGAGAGAATGTTGACACACAGAAAAAAATATTTCGATTCCACTTTGTTGTACATAGAGAGGGTATTAAAGTAGAATTTGCTGGTGATTCATGCTGTAATTAATTATTACACCTTTTGTGCTCAGGCTATTATTTGAGTTGTCTCATTTGCAAAACATAGAAACAAACTATTAAGCAAAAAAGAAGGAACAAATGAGATGCATTCAATAGAAAAGAAAAAAAAGTGCTTAACAAGTGCTGCTGATTAGTGGATTTAAAGTATAAACCATTCTTTGGGCTAAAAGATGAAATACATTTAATTTACCAGAGTTTCCTATAGACTGTGAAAGAAAACAAAACAAAACAAAAA
Source organism: Strigops habroptila (assembly GCF_004027225.2). Lineage (NCBI taxonomy): Eukaryota > Metazoa > Chordata > Aves > Psittaciformes > Psittacidae > Strigops > Strigops habroptila. The sequence continues at coordinate 61,436,960 of NC_044302.2, read as the reverse complement.
AAAAAACCCAAACACAGAACATGCCAAGACAACATGAATTCTGTAATTAAGGGAGAATATACTTTTGAATATATTGCCTTATCTGGTTGCTTGGGTACTTAGACTTGTAAATCGAATTATCATAAACTATTTTTACACACACATTTTTCAGATAAATTCCACAGCAGGACAGGAATATACCCATTGCTATTCATTAAGGTCTCACTTCATCCATGGTTGGCTTTCTTTTTTAATTTTGAATACAGCTGTATGAGATATTCACAGCATATCATTTATTTGATAAATCTAGGGAGTACAGCTTTGTTTAGGATTTTTTTTCTGCAAAGAGAAAGAGATTTTTTTTAATAAAATTTGTCCATTATCAAGAATTTTTTTAAGATGATATAGAAACATCTTTCAGAATCTGTTCTTCACCAGCTATTAGTTTTCACTGTACATTTTTACCACGCACTGATTCCTACTCATTGTGAAGTATAAGAACTTATGCCACAGTTATGCCCTTTGGTTATATTAAATGACATTTTGATAAACTAGAAGAAGGAAATCATAGTGATGTTTTAAGCCCTTTTAAACACTGACTAATTATTATCATTTGCAGATATTAATTTGGAATTCATTATTGTGGAGACAAGAAAACCTCTCACTTTTTTTTCCAGTTGTTTCTAGCAATTAAAATTGATAACAGGTAAAATTCAGAAGAAGGTGTGGTTTAAACATGGTGCTGTGGTTTAAACCCAGCCAGCATTTAAGTACCACGCAGCTGCTCAATCACCCCTTACTTCTCCCCTCCCCTGGCATGATGGGGAGGAGAATCAGAAGAATGTAAAACCTGTGGATTGAGAAAAGAACAGTTTAATAACTAAAATAAAGTACAATATAATATTATTACTAATAATAAAAATAATAAGGGAAATAACAAGGAGAGAGATATAAAACTAAAAGGGGAAAATAAGAAAAAACTAATAAACACAAGTGATGCATAATAAGTTTTTCACCAGTGCTGGCCAATACCTGACCCAAACTGAGCAGTGATTAGTACCTTCTGGATAACTCCCCCCAGTTTATATACTGGGCATTACGTGCTGTGGTATGCAATACCCCTTTGGCTAGTTTGGGCCAGGTGTCCTGTCTCTGCTTCCTCCCAGCTTCTTGTACCCCTCCTCACTGACAGAGGATGAGAGACTGAGAAGTCCTTGATGAGGGTAAGCATTACTTAGCAGCAACTAAAACATCTGTGTGTTACCAGCAATATTCTCAGACTAAAGCCAACACACAGTACTGCACCAGCTACTAGGAAGAAAGTTAACCCTACCCCAGCTGAAACCAGGATACATGGCTAATTTAATTCAGTCTGCGGACATTGATGATTTCCAGTGGTAGTACCTGTGGTATATGCCTATCCTATTCTGAAGTTACTAGTTAGATTCAAATTGAATTTTTTTGAAACAGTGGATAGGCCTTTTCATGGGCTAAACCTTTTGCTGGTGGGACATTTATTCTGGGGGCTATTGTGAGTGAAGGAGACATGCACCAGGAAAGAATTAAACAAGGATAACTGAGGAGTATCATTTAAAAGCTCTGCTTCAGAATCAACTTGTTAGGTGTTCATGATTGCTGAGAATCACACTATGGCCCAACAACTATTCACCAATGTGTTTTCCTTTCCTGGGCAGTCTCTTAAGCATTACAGTAAAGCTGGTGGCAGCTATGAGCAACTAGTTTTTATGACCTATTTCCCACCTGCATCCATCCTCTAGTACCTTCTCCATCTGCACCCCAGCCTTTGCATTCAGCAGCTATCAACACCTCTCCTCTCTTCCAACCAAGATAAATTCCACAGAAGGTCACCCATCCCATCTACCCCTCTCTCTCCTCCCCATTTTCTATCTTTGCCTCAGATTTTCTGCCAAACCAGCTCTAAATATGCCATGGAATTTATCCAGGTAAGTGTCTATTTATTTGAAAAAGTTAGGAACACCAGACAATGTTGCACATGCTGCTTTAATTTAGTGTACTGCAAGTACACTTTGAGTGTATGTGATATATTACTATTACGTTACATTCATAATATCAAGTAGTCATCAGCCACGAAGTCCAGAATTTGTAAACCACCACAAAGGCATTCTTTTGCAAAGATACAATCCAATCGGTAAAGCAGCTAGGTCCTGTCCCTTACCACTCTTTTCCTCTTGTAGTTCTTAGTCCCTTGCACAAAACATCTGCCAAATTTTGCTGTGCATAAGGTTAGCATATCATACATATTCTTCATGGTTTATTCTGACGGGTGATAGGTTTTAGGAAAAAGTCTTGTCAGAAAACAAACTATTTAAGAGGTTATGAAATTAAGAAGGTATCGCAATTCAAAAAAAAATCAGGTTCAGCTTACGCAATCAACTTTAAATCGGGCATTTTCTCATTTTTTAAAGACTTATTTCTGAAACCTGCGCTTATCTTTTTTTTTTAATACAATAATATGAAGCATGTCAAAAGATATGACATTAAAATTTATTAAAAAATTAAGAGGATTTATACCATGGGAGGCCATGGAGTTTCTAAACTTTAATACTTATTCAGAACGGGCTAAAAAAGTGATCACAGTGATCTGAAAACAAAGTTATTCTTGTTCTAGTTCTCATATATTTCTCATTTTATACAGTCTCTCAAGAAAAACAACAAATATCTAAGTGTGTGCGTGTGAACTATTTCTCAGCACACATAAAAAAGTTGCATTTTATTTTACAACACCTGAAAGAAGTCGGTATCTCAAAGTACTTGCGACAAGGTGCAAAGTAAAGGTGCAACTTGAAGTTGTGCTGAAAGATATGGAATTAGTTAATTCACTTCTGGCAGCCCTGTTTGATGGATAAAGTCAAGGAACATGAATTTTAATATGATGAGCTGCCTGTTCGGGTGCATTGACCTGGTCAAGAAGAATTTTATATCATTACCTATTCACAAAAGGAATAGCAGGGACCTGGAACAAGATACTTGATTAGAACAGCAAGGGAAACCTTGCATAATGCAGCACAGCAGAATGACGGACTGGCTTTAGTCCTTAAAAACTATACCCACATGGCCATGTCTGCACTGACACTTGCTTCTGGTTGCACAAAGGAAGGCAAAGATAAATGCAGAAGGATACTGATAACCTCACTTTACACTAAAACCAACCAGATGACAAATTTGGGAGCACAGCCTGCACCCTCTGTCATGCTGCCTTAAACAGCACCAGGGTGCTGTCACTCTGTAATGCTGCGGCAGTGACACAAAACTCAACTATTAGCCATAGGCAAGAAATTCCAAAATATAATGCTCTAAGGCATCTATTCAGGAGAGTAAGTCTCGTACAAAGCAGAAGAATATGTACAGTCATGGATGATCACATAGATAAAACAATGTCTGCTAGACTGCTCAGTAATGTTTATCAGAAGATTAGTAATATAATATTGATACTTCATCGAAATTTAAGAACATCATTCCTACTATCTCCAATGCAGCCAGGACTGTATCAGAAATTTGCAGTAGCTACACACTGTATTATTTGAAATAGCATAGTAGTATCAAATATTCTCTTAATCTTTTCTCTATCTCCTTTTTAATTTTACCATCTTTGTTCAGATTCACCATTTTATCCTTTCCTTGAGATGTGAATTAAAGTTAAAAGAACTCTGAACTTCCTGGAGTCAGGCCCTGAAATTGCTTTTAATTGAATGACTAAATCAATCAATAACATTGTGTTGCGATTATAACTCACAAACCAACTGAAACTATTTCTCACTCTTTCATATTGTCAGCTTATCATCCAAAGAAGATAAAAGTGATAAAAGCTGATGCTGTGTACCTCTTGTAGAACAATTGAAAGAAAATAATGCTATGTTTCTCAAAAGTCTCTGTGACTGACATGATTAGTTATGAGGGTTTGGAATTTTTTTATATTTATGTGAATTGTGCTTATCATTCCTTTAATTATTTTTTTTAATCTATTCAGTCCACAAAAGATAAAAAACAAAACCTCACAACAACAATAAGGGAATGCAAAAACATATATGGAAAATAAACTACATATTTAGAAAATAAATGTTAATCCACCAAACTTGACACAAAAAACAAATAATTTCTCTAAAAAGCAGAATGGTTTTCCTATGATCACAGGCTGCATACACATCCTACAAGCTGCCTGACAGCTGGTCAGTTGCCATGAATAGGAAAATACAAAAGTGGCTATAGAAAATGCCTTCTGTGTCTTCTTAAAAAGAGGGAAGGAAGGTTCATTTGAAACAGTAACCTTGAGCCTACACTAAATGAAGCTGAAAAAGGTCAGCTAAGTAAGAAATAGGCTTGGAGGAACCTAATGGTTTCCGTTACTTCAGAAACTGTTAAAATAGAAAGAGTATTTGCTTTCTAAACAGAAGTTTATTTAACGTTCCTGGTGAATTCATTGCCCTACTCCAGTACAGAGAAGTCTCACCATTTATTTCAGTAGAATTTCAAAAAGAGCTTTTTATCAGAAAGATGTGTGATGTACAATATAGAAACACAAGCCAGATAACCAACAAGACACCTACCTGTGTGATTATACTTAGAAATAACAGGACACCGTGCAGAAAACGATGCAAAGGCATAGACAAAAATGATGATTTTGGAGCTGTTCCCCAACTTCGTGAATCTCTCTTGGGTGACCGAGTGTCTGCTTCCAAGACAACTAATAACACCAACATATGCTCTCCCTGCTTCTTTGTGCTAGATGCCTGTGAGCAGCTAAAAGCAAAGATCTGCTTTAAATCAGATAATAATCTCTGAAACTATGAATTAAATAGTCAACAAAGTTACCGTGATTAGGAGTAACACTTTAAAGGAGATGCTCACTGTGGAAGGCTGCATATGTCTGCATGCCTCTCTTCCTTCTCCAGAAATAACTTACTCTTCTTTCAATCTGCTTGCTACTTCTGGTTGTCCAGTGTAGGAGAGGATGGAAACTATTTGATTATTGCCAAAGAGAAGTAACTACTTGGCTGGAGAAGAAAGAGTTAAAGAAGCAGCAAAGTACACTGAGTGATCAAGCAGAGCAACCCAGCTGAACAGGAGCAGGAGAACAGAAAGATAAGGAACTGGTTATTTTGGGACTGTCTGTGAAACAACAAAGAATGTTGGGAAAAACAAAACCGTAAACCAGGAACTAAACATGATGTGCTAAAATTAGCTTGATATAAAAGGTAGAGCAATAGGCTAAAAATATCTTTTGCTAGAATGGTATAAAAGTTAGAGCAATAGGCAATAAAGTGATTCGCTGCATGAAGATGCTCTGAGTCCATGCCTTTCATACACCACAGTCCAGATGGATTTGTTTTAAATTAATTTGTGTGATGAACCAATGAACCATCACAACTATGTATGGAAAGCAGCCATGTAAAAGGAATTATATTGATTGCTGATTCAGGCATAAAGGTCTATAACCATAAGCTTCACTATTCTTTCTAAAACAGTCATCCATTGACTAACACAGCCCTGACTATACTGAAACCAGATTCTCTCAACTTTATAACCTACACGGCATGGGCTGAGGTAACTTTCCCAAATTCTCGGTGTTCAACGTAATATGATTTTCTAAGCACTAGCTCAGCCAAGATACAATGTCACTAAAAAGTCTAAAGTTATTTGTAAACTTACACAGAAGCCGCAACTTTTTATCCCTCTTCCTGAATTCTTTTTAATCTGTGAAGACCCATTTTACTACTCCACATGTTGTTCTGTAGACCTTCACAAGCTAATTGGACGACAACTGTTTCTTAATAATTTTTAATCTCCATTGATCAGTCCTGTATCACTAAATGCAGAAGACTATTGTGGAATAATTACTGAGTATGATTTAGAAATTAAACTTATATTTAAAAATGTAGCATTGCTCACACATAAAGGAAAAACGGACGTTCAGAGTAAGATGCAGCTGCACGTGGTATGCAGGAATTCACTCCACAGCGGTTCCTGTGGCAACATTGCTTGACGGAGGGTGGAGCAGAGTGGAGATTCTGTGGCCAAGCTCTGTCCCAACACCAGCAGAGATGGGAACTAGGTGGTACTTTAAACTGATAAGCTGCATACTTGCTGCCCTGAGCCAACAGTCTGTCATCTTTTGACAAAATGCTGTCCTTTGTGTGAACTTTGCTTCATTGTAATGCATTTTAATATGAAAACACACCGCCACCTCCAATGCTACCTGCCTCCAAAGTGAGACCACCCCTCTTTGAGCATGCTCTTTGAATTTTTTGTGGCATATACCTTTAAAAGTGAAGCGAGGAAAATTTACACCAATAATAATAAAGGTATGTATGACTAGAGTCACTCAAGCTCCACCTTGAAAGTGAAAAATAGTATAAAAATGACCCCAAAAGTGGGGGGGATTAGGGAAGACATCATCGTGTACGAGCTGAGGAAGACCCCATCAGCTGACAACTCTTGACTCCTGGGACTGGTCGACGGGCTGGACCTTTCTTCCCCCCCATAAGGACACCTTTGGGTAAGACTTGCACTGTATCTGGTGCTTCCCCAGAAAAATTAGGAATCTCTATATAGAGTTACTTTTTGCTTTTATACTTTAAAGCCAGGCTGTATTATTCATAACTTTGTCGCTCGGTTGTATACCTTATTATTTGCACGTGCTTTTGCAGACAGTGTATTTATCACTGGCAATCCATAAGAACCTGTATCTGTTGCTTTAATAAACTGCATTGTTTAAGTAGCTAATTGTAAATCTCCCATTGAACGCGACCAGCTTCCTCAGTGTGGCCGTGCTAGTTCGTGAGCACGATTAGACTGAAGGTGCAGTGCACTATTAGTGCATCTGGAATCGTGATTATTCAATATATTGAATGCGACCGGACTGATAGTGGCAAATTGGGCATCACTCAGAATCTCAGCCTAGCCGCACCCAGCCCTTCTAATATCTGAGGATCAGCTGGAAAGCAAGGGGGTTTATTTTCTGCCAAATTATTCTACCTTTTCACGCAACAACTATATAACTTCTTTCTACATCTCTAGAGAATCCTCTGATCAAAGCTTTCATAAGAAAAAGGCTTCCTATTGTTTGGTATTACTTCTTCCCTACTACCTAAACAGGTATTACACTGTTAAATTCTACAAATGATCAAGTCTTGAGAAAACTCATGGCAACTGATATATACTTTAAACAAACAAAAAAGGTTTGATGTTGCCTAATCCAATCACACATTTTTTAAAATAATACAAATCAAATTAAGTGCTAAAAATAATTTTACAGGAGTGAAAAGACAAGCACAGCTGTTTCAATGGAAGAAATTGTATCATTGCAATCAAAATATTCCTTAAAAAGCCTTAAATACTAAAAAAGTATTTTGCTTGTTTAGGCATAAAGCAGTATAGCCTGTAAATCTTTGGGGCTATAAATTCAAAATTCAATCTGACTGCCTTAAGTGGGAAGTGTAAATGAAACCAGAGTTATGTTTGTCCATGCTACAAAACAACACACGCCTGACCAGAGCAGCAATCTGCCCCTTTTGGGTAACTCCCCCCAGTTTATATACTGGGCATGACGTGCTGTGGTATGGAATATCTCTTTGGGTCAGGTGTCCTGTCTCTGCTTCCTCCCAGCTTCTTATGCCCCTCCTCAGGGTCAGAGCATGAGAGACTGAAAAGTCCTTGATCAGAGTAAGCATTACTTAGCAACAACTAAAACATTGGTGTGTTATCAGCATTGTTCTCAGACTAAAGCCAAAACACAGCAGCTACTAGATAGGAAAACAAAAAAACCTGTTGCAGCTGAAACCAGGACAGAAGCCTATTTCATGACATCTTGAGTATCATGGTAAACAGAAAAGACACTGTAAACTGTGAACTGAAAAAAGGAAGAAAGTATCAACCTTTGATGGTGTTAAAGACTTTTCTGAAAAAACACAATCTTTTTGTCCATCCTTCATGTATTACAATAGGAACTGTTATACCTTTAAGAGAAAATAACCGTTCTCTTTCAAACAAAGCACTCGCACATGTAAGTCTCTTGTCCATAGTTTGTTTTTCAAGGTGATTTAAATCCCTACAGACCTCACCAAGGAGATATATCCCTGATACTTCCCATGGGCATTTTGCTGAGCCAGCCAATGTATGCACTCAAGCTATACATCACTTTGGCACCATTAAAGGACTATGGGACCTCACATGGTCTTGCAGAAATTAATCACTGCTCAACACTCTGTGCTCCAGTGTTTATGAAGTCATTTGGAATATCTACATGTAGCCATTAGTACTCTGAAGAGAGTGTATATGGAGGTAATAAACCACAGCATTATGTTACAGCTGAGATAGATAGTTTTCAAATTGATAATTAATATTTTGGAAGATTGTTTTATGTATTCTTTGATGCATTGCAATGATATTTTCAATCGTGCCTAAATACTGAGTGGTGATGGTTGTCGTATGAGATAAACACACAAGCACTCACTGCAAAAAAGTGACGAAACAAGATATTTATTTTTAAGTATAAAAAAATGGGCCAAATCCTCTTCTCTTTAACTCCATGAAAAATATACTTCTCTTCAAAGAATGATACTTTAGAAATGAGAAAATAAATGCAGGTTTTTACCAATCAAGTTAGATTAAATTTTGTATTTTTCTACTCTATATTTATTAAATCAATGTTTTGAATACGCATCTCAAGAATGAGGTGGCATGTACAGGAAATTTTCTGTCTAAAAAGCATTTAATGAAACATCCTTTAATGTTAATGGTAAATGCAAATCTAAAGTGAGGTGTACTTGTGCATCGTTGTCATGGTTTTGATAGCATGTTTAATGGAATTGAGCTCCATGACTGGAGTTAGATTCTGGGAGGAGAAGGTAGGTTGCTTGTTTTTAAGAACAAAGTCATCAGGTTCTTTATTAGGGTTCCGAAAACATATCCCACTTCTAAATATTTACCTTGTTTATATGATTCAGCTAGTATACTTGAACATCTATCAGCCTCCTCAGTAAAACGAAAGAAGTAGGAAAGCGGAGATTCTACTCTTCCGAAGAGCAGTTTGCTCTAATGTATTCTTCTGTCAAGATGTTTATCATTATTATACTTTATTTTTAAAGTGGCAAAGAGGGTGTTTGTTTTGTTGTGTTTTTTTTAATTGAAGCAATTCAGTTTTGAACACACGAAGTTCCTTAGAATGGGTGTTTTCATGTTTCTCTAGTTTTCAGGATCATGAGGTAATTGGGGTGCTAAGATGTGAAAAGGTTATTAGATTACGAGAGATAACTAGTACTGTACTTATGCCACTTACTTAAATCATTTGTACAAGCTCAAGATTTTAATAGATACTGAACACATCTATTCTAGCATTTAGCCTAAAAGGAAAATCAAGTGTTTCTAAAAGACGTGACCTTATCTAGCTGATCTGTTGAACATATGCTTATTTTAAAGAAAAAACAAACCCGTCTTGAATACATAAGCTTATTCCTATGAGGAAATTTTGCTATTGTTCGCTTACTGACAAAATTTAAATATATCAGCCAGTTTTAAATGTGTCCTGGGTTCAGCTATAGCAGTCATTTTTCTCCTTCTTAGTAGCTGGTGCAGTGCTGTGTTTTTTAACTTTCAGCCTGGGAACAACGCTGATAACGCTGAAGTTTTTAATTGTTGCTAAGTAATGTTTATTCCAACCAAGGACTTTCTCAGTCTCATGCTTTGCCAGGGAGGAGGGGAAGCCAGGAGGAAGCAGAGACAGGACACCTGACCCAAACTAGCCAAAGGGGTATTCCATACCACAGCACGTCATGCCTAGTATATAAACTGGGGGGAGTTGCCCGGAAGGCCCAGATCACTGCTCGGGTAGGGCTCGGTATCGGTCGGCGGGTGGCGAGCAATTGTATCCTCTCCACTTGTTATTTCACTAATCATTATTATCATTGGTGGTAGCAGTAGTGGTTTTTTATTATACCTTAATTGCGGGACTGATCTTATCTCAACCCATGGGAGTTACATTCTTCCCATTCTCCTCCCCATCCCTCCGGGAGCGGGGGGAGGAAGGGGGGGAGTGAGCGAGCAGCTGTGTGGTTCTGAGTTACCGGCTGGGCTCAAACCACGACAAAATGTTAACAAAGAAATGTATTTTTAACTGTTTTTTAAGCTGAGCTAAAGTTTCTGATATGTAGTTGCTATTAGAAAATAAAATTGGGAGAGTAATCACGTAAATAATATTTCCCTAAAACAGGAGAAACAAATGTCTGCTTGCAGTTTCAGGAATACTGAAATAGCCTTCCCCACTCAGTCCCAGTTTTCTACTTCTGCCTTGCCTCAGGTCTTTGTTGCACTTCTGTGGATTTTTATTCCAGTTGCTTTTCACGTTCCTGTTTTTTGTTTCCAAAATGCATTGTAACAATAAACTTGCTCTTGGATTTGTTATTATATTTGTTAACAAAATCATATAACATCCACAAACTAGATTCTACTAAGGCTCTGTTTTGGTTGGTAATATCCAATTGTGTTTTGTAATATGAAATGCCAGAATATGGGTATATGCATATGAATGTATATGTGTGTATACATAGCTCTTTTTTATACTCATGCTTGAATTAGTGAAGTGAAAAAAAAAACCCAAACCATTTTATTTTCCCTTTGGAAGAAATTTTAGTTCTTTTAATTTGTTTTCAATGTGAATTTTACTGAAATAAATTGATGTTCTATGCAAGCAGAAATACTGGGGTAATTTAATCTAATTTTATGTTTTCAAAATTATATGTAATGTCAAAATCCATCTGGGTAATACTAAATGGTTTTGTGTGGTGTCCACCACTAAAAAAAAGCAGACAGACCACTCAGCAGGTGTGGACACCCACTATCCTCCACCCCCATGGGACCTACACAGACAGGATTTGGGGGCGGGTTCACTAAGAAGCAGCTGGAGGTGCCAATACTGCAAATCTCCCCAACAGCTCACTCAGGAGTGGCGGTGTCCTGGTCAGTGGCTTGCCAGGTCTGCCCTCATTCCCCATTCCCCAGAGGAGCAGGTCCTCCTGGAAAGCCAAAGGACCAGTTTCAGGGCCATAGTCTTCCATGCCGTCCCAGACCAGGCAATCTGATGGAAACCCATGTCATTCTCCAGAAATTCAATAAACACATGCTTTCATCAAGGCAGGTTATCAGGCTCAATGAATCATTTTTTTTTAGTGATAAAACCTTTAGCTTTAAGCTGTCTAAGGAAGTAGGTATAAAGCAGTTTTACACCAAACAATTTCAGGTTTTATCTAAATACAACATCCAAAATGGACATGAAGCAAGCCTGGCGTATTATTTTCATGCCACCTAATCCTAGAGAGATATCAAGCCTTCATACTTAGGTCCACTGCAAGACCTTCATCACATATCAAAGAAAAACCTGCTGAACCTTCTCCACAACACAATGGAATTTAATTGCAACTGTCTTAATATCTGAAGTGGTTTTGAAAATGGTCTTTTGTTGGTTAGGAATCTCATATTAAAACTAAACTGTAAAAGTTATTAGATCAAAGATTTAATTGCAGTTAATTACTGTCTTGTATCTGACATCCAGGGATGGACATGGACTTCAAGCCTGCCTCTGGCTTTTATCTATCGTACTGGTTTTTTTTAATATTTTAATACAGTATAAAAATCTGTTACTAAAACCAGCTATGTCTACATTAGTTAGTAAGTTGGACCAGTAGTAGCAATTATTACACCAAGGAAGTTGATGTTGAGTGCACTATGTCTGCTGCAAATCATTCAGGGATTTATTCTGGACAAAATTTAGTTTGTTCCTCTGGACTGAATGTCCCTACAAAGCACAGAATTCAAAGTTTAGGAAGATACAGTAGCTTGGGCTTTGCATCCCCATTAGGGACTTGAGAACATTTGATGAGCACATGGAGCTGAGCTATTGGTTTAGTTTCCTCCTGAAACAAATCTAGGTTGTGTGGTAGTAACTAGGGCATCAGCTTCAAAATCAGATTTTTGGTCTGAACCAAAACACTAAAATTCATTTTGAAATCTGGTATTTGTTTGAAAATACAATTTTAAATGATGTTTCATTTAAAATTGAAGATGTGTGTACTAAAATGAACATTATGTGCACATGAAACTATTTGGTTTCATGCAATTCTAGTTCCCCAAGACATCAATATCAGGCACAAATAAATTCGGGCTAAAAACAAGCACACTGTGGTAGGTGGTTTCTGTAATAATGATGGACAAATGAGGTTCAAATTAGCTCCAAAAAGAAAAATCTGAAGTTATCCAAACTTCTTGGTTTGTAAAATAGGCAGAAACACTCAGAATAACATGGTTTTTGTGGGATTTTCAGTACTCTCTGGTTTTAGCTGGATCTTAATTAAAAAGAAAAAACCCCACTTTTCTCATGGAATTTATTACTTCTGCTTTGAGCACTGGCATCAGCCAGGAACCACAAAGCTCTATGAGGATTTCAAAAGTTTGTGTGATTTTAAAAGCTCTTTCTATATATATATTTAAAAAAAAAAAAAAAAAAAAAAAAGGGTTTTCGGGGTTAAGATTAGAACCACATAAACACTTAACTGGGTTTTGAAATAAAGAACTAACAATATTTTCATAAACTCTATTACCCTCAGAAGAACCTTGTCTTATTTCCAGGACCCATTATTCCAAACTGGGAGAAGGGATGTTATTGTTAAAATGATGTTTTCCAAGAAAAGTCTTCAGAAAATATGTCAGAACAAATGTGGTGGGTTTAGATGAATTTTTACTGTAGCATCTTAGTTTGGTTTAATTTCTAAAGCTGTTATGAACCAGGGTATTTTCAACAAACAGGCAACATTTTTGCAAACAGATCCCCAACTGAGGAACATCTCAGCAACAGTGCATGCAACCTCTTGCATATACGAACTCCCCTGAAACAAGACTGATGGTCTCACTGCCTCACAGTGAAGATATGTTTCATACTTTTCCTGAAGCTCTCTCTTTGTCTGTGTTTTTCCTTGGCAAAACATAAGCAGTGTAAATTAAAACAGTAAGGTCTTTTAGATAACGCACCACTTTCCCCCAGATTTTCTTTGAATTTTGTCCTGTCTGTTTTCCAATTCCCAAATTTCTGAAAAACTGTTGGGACTGTGCAGATAGAACTTCATTAAAAAAAAAAAAAAAAGGAAAAAAAGGTACCACACAGTAAAGACCTGTGAACAATCAGACATATGGAATGCCAATAATACCTTAGTGCATGTGAAACAGAAGCCAATCTGTGTTTCTTTTGTTGGACCCTCTAGGGGTTTTAATATAATATATATATTACACTCTACTGTGGTTAAATAAAGATTTTTTTTTTTTTTAAGATATTTTTTCAGTACAATTTCTTCAAATTCCAATTTTAAGCCATTTTTAAAGGAAATCCTTAAGAAAAAAATAACTCATCTAGGGATTTTTATTCTGGACAGTTCCCTCTCAGATGTCAGTTATAAAGGACATCATAACAGACAACTGTCATTTTAAGAACCATCATGAGGCTTCATATTAAAGAGTTAGCATTATAGAGTGAGGGTGAAGACAGTAAGAGATGGCCCATATGGGAGAACTCGTGCATGTCTCCTTTCCTTCACAAACAAATGAAATGTGAAAGAATCGCAGAGCACAAGGGAGGCCACATCGAGTGTTTGAGCAACGGTATACAATAAACTAAAACTAACTACATATGAAAACAGGCAGTTTGAGACTAGCTTCTGAAAAACAGAGCACAATAGTGGCCAAATCAAAGCTCTCAGACTACTTCAACTGATACTGTTTGATTCCCAGCTAATGGTATGTAGAGACATTTTAGTCCTGCCCTCAGAATCTTGCCTCAAAAGGAGATATAAACAAGGAAAAGAATGAAATAAAATAAGTATTTTCTTCATTTAACATATATATCCTTTTTGCAGTTCTTCAGCTTTCAAGCAGAGAACTGCAGCAAGAATACATACTTTTTCTTTTTTTTTCAGTATATTACAATGTAAAACAAGTTACTGCAGGATATGAAATGTGTTCCTTCTTTAGAATGTGTCATAATAATTTTTTTCTCCATTTTTCTATGTTTGATGTCTTCTTTACAGTTGCCGGACAGCAATGCATTCCTATCTGAGGCAGCAAAATAAGGTGGGAAATAATTTCCTAATGCTATCTCTTCATTGCTTGTAAAGCTAAGGCTTCCTAGATACAAACTCAACTGCACAGGCTGGGAAGCAAATACAACCCCATACACAATCATTTCATGCCTCAGTTCTACTTGATTTTTCATGCTGTTTGAACCCTAATATTAGTGTGAAGTTCACTTAATTTGAATTTGGACATTGAAAATTCTTTTAAAGAATGTGTTTGTGTTTTGAATTGTTATTTAATCCTTTCTTCTGGGGTAATGAAGAAAATCAGGACTGAACTGAGTGACCAGGTACAGCAAAAAGAGTTTCTTCTGCATTGCCTTCATCCTTACTTCATTAAGGTGTAATCTTTCCTTGTTTAAGCCGTTAGCATCCCTCTTCTGTTACCACTTTAATTCCATGCAAAGTACCTGTGGCTGAAATGTCTGATCTCAAGAAGCAATTTCAATGAAATGCAGACTTCAGAAATCGCTAAGTTATCTCTAAATCTAACTGCAGTACTCTATCAAAAAGTACTTAATAAAATAATGAATTCCTGAAATCCACAATTTGTCAGTCAAATAATAATATCTTAGATATTGCTACAGAGCAAGGGTAAATAAAAGTTACATGCCCGTCAGAAAAAAGAAATCAAGAGTTTTGGAATAAATATAAGTTCTCTCATCATCTCTAATTGTCACTTGCTGTAGATATCAAACTAACACAGAAGCAGAATCTAATTTCCTTGTTTGATTCACCATGAAATTAAACTGAACTGACAATTTTTATTTTCACCTGGCAAACTCATCCAACACTATTTAAATCTAGCTAATCAAGTACAGTTATCTGCTGCACACACTCATCTCTCCTACCACACCTCTGATTTGCAGTATCCTGCATCCACAGCTTCCTCTGACAGCCTGGCATTGGATTACATTTACAGTCTTCTAAGGTGTAAAGGAATGCATGGACATAGTTAGCAAAGCCTCCAGAAAATGTATAAAATCATAGAGCTACTGCTGAAAGGTGATGGGCAGGAGGGAAAGATAAAACAGAACAAGTGTGCAGACAAAATCTCTGTGATTACATTTGAATGCATAGCAACCTTATTTTTTCTTCATAAATAAGTAGTTTAGTATCATTAATACTTTTCTAGTCAAACATACAGGAAGCAATAATTGATATCTAAAATTTCCCATATCCCATACCGTGTTAAATGTTGTGCTATACTGGATGCACTATAACTGCAATGAATGTGAGATTAGACTACATACAAGGATATCTCTTGAGTGAGTGAGCTGTATACCCATCTGTGGTAGCTCTGGCTGTAACAGCTCAAGTCATCTACAGGGAGATGGGTCTGGTCATCCATAAATTACACTTTCCCTCAATAAATAATCCAGAATTTGAAGTCAGTGAAATAGTCCAGCAGTTACATCTCCCTCCAAAACAGAAAGGGACTGCATATAATACAAAAGGTATTTGACATCTCATACTCCCCTGTAAATTAAAGCTTCTCTCCTTTTGACATTGAGAGCAGACGGTGTGATGTATTCGGTAAATAGTGAGAAAGAGTCTGTGTGTACTTCTATGTAAACTTATAAAATGCGATTATGCTGGGGAGCAACCTGAGGCTTCTGTTTCCTCCTTCCTAGGAAGAGGACAGAAGACACAGAGAAAAGAGGAGAGCAAAACACTGCTTGCTTGGCTCCTCTTCACACAACCCTGTTACCAGTGAGAGGAGGGAGTGGCGGGTCACTGGGTTACAATTTCCGCTTTGCAGTTCTGCTGGGGTGAGGCAGCGCACTGCAGATCATGTCTTTAGGGCAAGGCCTAGCTCAGACACTTTGTTTTAGCAACTGCCTTCTTGGTAACTTTTTCCGAAGAACAAACTGCTTTCCCATGGAAAAAATCTGCAAAAAAGATAGAGGGAGGTAAAGGCATCAAAGGGATAATTTAACTTTGATTTTAAGTTAATTTATTTAAGTTCTCCAATACAGTAACATAGCTATACTATTCTCGCTCACTTAAAGTGCTATTTTGCTTTACTCTATTCCTCCTCACCTAGCAGGTTTCTTCTGTTAGAAATAACCTCACATGCTCAAACTTCCCTTCTAATGAAGTAAATCAGCTAGATCTTAAAGAGTCAATTGGATAATAATATTTGACAGACAATTTACATTAAACTACAGAGAAAAGTGACAGCTCTCTTTCAAGGCTGAAGAATTCATTCCCTTGACTCAATCCAGAAGTTACAAATACAATTTCATAATTACACTGCTTGAAATCACAGACCCGTTCCAAATAGATAACATAAGTATTCCTAACGTATCATGGAGATATGCTTGACTATTTCAAGGAGAAAATCTTTCAGATTTTTAAGAGGTTCATATTCTCCCTCTCAGCTTGCATTCAAGCTCTTACTAGCTTCACACACTTCCCATTCATTCTTACCTGTCTTCTTTACACCTTTTTTCCCTCTGACAAAGAAAACAATTCACCTCAGCTCAACAATCTAAGAACATTTTTCTTACTCCAAGGCTGCCAAATCATTTCATAGATCATCCAGGTTAGACCACAAGAGTCTGTTGTTTCCAAAATCTAACTGCAGTGGTTTCCTTTCCAGGAACTTTTCCATTGCCTTCTGTCCTTCTCCTTCAACTTTCTGTGCATCATTTCCGTATCTTTGGGGAATCCAAATCTTCACATGACAACACACTTAGAAGGGGTCTTACAGATTATTTTATTTTAAGAAACTTCAGTGTATTTAATCAATCTCACCAGAATTTCAACTTCATACTCCAGTTATTAAACTAAGCTTAACTACTACCAAATACAGAAGTTAGCATGAGATGCTGCATAACTTCTGTTCTTTTCCAGTAATGTTACTTTTCAGTCACTCTGTTATTACCTCAAAATAATGTCCCTTATTTCACCCAAACTAGACCTCATGTCATAAAAACACTGTATAAATGGTAAGTTGATATAGAATGAAAAGTGTATTTTTATTCTGTACTTGAAAATCATTATATTCTCTTTTGCTGGAAGTGACATGATATGTCTGTATTAACACAGGAAATACATACTTTACTCCTTTATGAATATTTTTCCTGTGAGAAAACGAAACAGTGCCTTGGAAAGAGAA
Source organism: Strigops habroptila (assembly GCF_004027225.2). NCBI lineage: Eukaryota > Metazoa > Chordata > Aves > Psittaciformes > Psittacidae > Strigops > Strigops habroptila. Next base: position 61,419,707 of record NC_044302.2, on the reverse strand, counting down.
GACATTATGCACCAAATAATGCCTGGTAGAACTTCTTTGAGGATTATGAAGTTAAACACGATGAATATGGCCCCATACACACACAAAAAACAGTCATATTGCCAGAAAGTTAGACCAGCAAGAATATTTTATAGTGAAAGCCAAGAGCAGCTAATGAGAAAAAGACAATGGTTTATTTTGAAAAAAAATGTCCTATGCTTTTGTTTGCAATCTCCTGAGAGATAACAATATTATTTGTTTCTTCAATGGAATTAAAATTTTGGAAGTTATTAAGAATAGAAATAAGTCTAAACAAATTAAATTCTGTGTTTGAAAAAAAAAAAAAATGCACCAACATATAACATGAGAGTTTTGTTTCCTGTACTGCTAGTGTTCGGGAAAAAATCTACTTTTATTACGGGCTGGACAGTGCAAGAAGAGAGATACATGTAGTACTAGCCAATGGTAGTGGACAGTGAGCTGGCAAAATGAAAAATTGTATGCAAGTAGAAACCACTCTAGATATCACATGCTTCAAGCAGCACAAGCAGGCTCCATCATATCTTAACACTCTAGAAAAAACCACTAAAAATGCAAATAACTCAAACCTTTAAAACCAAAACACATTGTCCTTGCTTACCCAAATATTTCCAACGAATTCCATATGACAGTTTTCCAAGCGGGGTTGGCAGACTTCGGTGCATAAGTTTCCTCTTACAGGATTTGAAGAATCAACAACACATGGTCACACTTTCCAACAATAAAAAATTACTTTATAATTTAACCCTGCATGGAGCTCATACATAAGATTGCAGGTTTGTGTCCTAAAGAAGGAAGAGGTGAGGAGTTTCTCTTCCTTTATTTCACCAAATTTCATGTTGAATGATTATTTGTAGGTGTTATTTGTTAACTTTCTACAATTACAAGAGTAGGGTAACTGGCTGAGTCTCAATACTGCAAAATCAATTAAATGGAACAGATGACAAGAAGCTTGTAGTGGGAATGCTATAGTAAATACTTGATTTACTAAAATGTAGAGTGCTACATTTATTCATCATTCGATTTCATTCATGATTCCCATGGTTATGAGGATGATGATATGGATTCTCATGATCCAACATTCTTAATTCTAAACTGCAGAGGTATGTGTATTCTATAATTCTATGATTCATGTAACTCAGTACTTTTATACCAGTGATGGCCTATATGGTCCATAGTGTTTGAATTTCTTTAGAAGAAACAACATAGTCTTCTTTTCTACTTAATGGGAAATCAGGTTATCTGAATAGATATTAGGTTAAAAAAGCAGGGGGCAACATGGGAAAGGTAGCAGGAAAAAGTAAGTGGGAGAATGGGAGGAAAGAATTCCTGAGACCAGTTGTACTCCCTAATGTCACAGAGAATGTTAGTGATTAATTTTTCACAGTGTTTTCAAGAAATTAAAAAATAATAAAAAATGTAAAAAATCTTTCAAACACAGTTTTCTTTTTCTGCTTACAGACTATATACCTTCGGGATAATTTTGGCACTGGAGTTAATTCCCAAGTTTTATGTTTTTACAGTACATAAAAGGTTTTAAAAGAAAGTAAAGTTTCATGTTGTTACAGTACATAAAAGGCTTTAAAAGAAAACAAAGGGGGAAAATCCTAATAAAAGGGAAGTAATATTTACACTGCCTATTGATAGCTGTTATAAAAACAAAAATATGTATTTGACACTTTAAGGAAAAGTTAATAACATGGTTTATGTAATCCTTCCTTAGAGATCTGGTAAGGTCATGTTGATTCAAAGCACTTATTGATGGATAAAAAGCCTCAATAAGCCTTTCGCTATCAGTCATGTGACTAAAGGCAAAAGAAAAAAAAAAAAACCCAAACCAAAGATGTTGATTACACTTTATTCTGTTAGAAGCACCATAGTGATAGATCTCAAATGCAAGATGCAGACTGCATCAAACACAGCTTTGGTGCAGATTTCTTGCAATGAACCCAACAAATCTGTCACTCCGCCTTAGTGCTTTAATTACAACACAACTAACTAGCAGAACTTGAGCTGTAATTCCAAGATGCTGAAAGATGTTTCTATCCTCCCACAGGTTAATCTTGTTCCTTCTTTGTTGGTTTGTTAGGTTGCTTTTTGTTTGACTTTTTTTTGGGGAGTGAGGGGTGGCAGTGAGAGTAGGGAGATTGGTTTGCTATTTGGATTTTTTTTTACTGTAAATCGATCACATTTTACAATGTGATCCCAATTACTGTTAGTCTAACACACAGAAATACATACTTGGACAGGAACTTTTACATCCATAGGAGATTGATGTTTCTTTTTCTTGGGAAGGATAACTGTCACACAATAGAACGGGCACTGAAATGAACTTTAGTATCCTAAACCACACAGGATCATATCATACCATGTTCTACTTAATGAGTGTTATAGCAGATAAAGACAGCACAGCAATCTTTGTGAAAATGAGCTCAAGAAATACACATATATGAAATGACAATGAATTACCAGAATGATCAGAAAGATTATTTCATTAAATAAAGTAATGTTAAGCACTTATCTAAGAACTCAAAACCCAACCATTATAGCATTCTCAAAACCTGGAAGAGTACATCCAGAGATATTGCAGCTTTGGCCCCATAGCTCATTGCATGGACTGAGATAATTTCTCAACTTCCCTTGGGATAATAGCCTTCGAAGAGTAGTGCTAAGCAATTTTATCCAGAAAATGTGTGCTTTGCTAACAGAGTGCACAAAATTAAAAATTTACTGAAAAGTTAACAATCATGTAATTTGATTCCTGACTTTTTTTCTCAGCTTTTTTTCGCAGTATACATTTTCTGATTAGAGAGAAAACAACAGTAAAACTTTGGCTGAAAGCTAGTGCCATACAATGCCTGTTTCCAGTTATTCCTCAGCCAGGAACACCACAATAGTCACCAAAAATATTTCACTGTTCAGAGCAGTGGTGGTAAAACCTCCTTGAGGTTTGTTCATGTTTTCTGAATGTACACATAACTATGAGCTAGTAATTGTGTGACAGTAAGAAGAGTCCTGGGAAAATTAATTCTGTGTTTAGCATGGCCTTGTTACTTTGGTGTCATAAAAATTCTGAAATGTTGGTGTCAGCCCTTCATTTGCAGTTCTAACATGGCTTAAGGATAATGAAAACCCTTACACAAACTTGTAAATGATTAACAAGACAAAAGCATTTTAAATGAACATTTTATGTGAGCTAAGTGAGGGGTGAAGACTTCAATAATTGTTCATATTTCATGGGGACTTGGCTTTTCATGAATTCATCTCAGTGTCATCTTTCATACATATTACAGTATTGGTTCATTAAAATTCTCAATGTGGCTCTGAACCTGGTCAGACTGAAATGGCGCTGACAAACCTCATGTCTGTTGCACAGATAACCAGACGTTATGAAGGTGAAATTAGTTTTCAGGATCTGTACTGTTCACTTGATTGATTCTGACTTAGAAGTCATATGACTTAATGTTTCCTGCATGGGCTGCCACTGTCATGCAAACATGACCTGATAACACATTGTCAGGAGCACTCCAGAGAGCTAACAGCAATCTAACATCTTTCTACCGAGTGTGAAGTTCCATCTGAAATGTGCATATTTGATAAGCAGTTCCTCTTCTTCTACCTGTCCTTTTCATTTTCAGAAAGTTAATCTGCTTTGCTCCACTGAATCCTATGTTGAAACGAGCTGTCTTAGAAAGGCAGCAGATGACAGTGTGTGGGCTGGCCGAGCACCCAGGGGCAGATACTGGTGCAAATGGGAGCAGCAGTACGTTGTGCCACTCGGTCTCTTTGAAGGAGGTGGACTTTCAGGTATCAGGATAAAAATCCTCTTGAACTCAGTTTTATTACTGTTTAGTCCTTAGGTTTGAGCTCAGATACAGGATATAAACCACTTTTCTTTTTGAAGAGATGTTGTTAGCAGCTGTGCCGTGCTATGTATGAAATCTATATTTCCCACGTAACCACCATACATAATCTCAGTACATTTCAGAACTATTTCAGGCAATGACAAGTTTCACGGATTATCACAGCAGTGTTTTGTTACACCTCTGGCCCTCAGCAGTTTGCCGTCTGAGCATCTGTCCCCTTGCTGTCTGGGATGACCTTAGGTTTCATACCACACCGTCAAATCCGCACAGTAACCTTAACTGCTTCTGCTGTTTATATTGAAATAAAATAACAAGCTATCATACCAGTTTCTACATTAGTATATCCAAATGTCAAACCACAGCACTTTATGGGGGCTACAATCTACTACTCATTCATTGACCTATCCGTCATAAATTACTCTTGAATTTAATGCACTAATAGTTTGCTTTATATGTAAGAAAGAAAGGACTCTACAAAGCATCTCAGGAGGTATACCTGGTACCTCACAATCTGCTGTGCAGCAGTGTAAAAAGTCAGATGTTATCCCTACTGCTGCTCCTGGAAATGATCTGAGTTAGAGAAACCCATGCCTGGGTCAGCTTTAACACAGCTCATCAGCTCTGACCCTACTAGTCTTCCTGAAGGGGTGAGGAAACTTTCCTTAATTGCTGCAGCTATTTGACAGCAACTGTATATTGGTTGTCCAGATTTGCAGCTATTCAAAAGAATTTTAAAATATTTTTCTTTGTATTTCCTAAACATTTGATTGATTGTTTGGATTTTTTAAAAAAGGAAAAAAAAGGAAGGATGAAATATCAGTATTTTATTTACAATCTAAAAGGGCTAAAACTGCAGCCTAATCAAATCTGCTGACCTTGGTGGAAACATTAGATAACATTACATAATACAACACACTGCTAAAGTGATTGCAATTGTACTGTTAAAATTTTATTAATGATGTTTTAAAAATTAGCCCTGAGCACTGTTAAAATTTTTATTCTTTTAAATTTAACAAAAGGAAAGTTGTCTCGAAGCATATTTTGCCAGACAGTAACACACAGGCAAAATCAAAGTTTCCTTGTTTTAAGTGTTCTCAACCTGTTTTCTCATGACAATGCAATTTTACTGGAGTGAGTGTCAGAGTTTTCTGCTTTGTGAGCTGTGTGCTTCAAAATAGGAAGACAGGAGGAGGTTGCCCAGAACTCACGTTTCCTCCCAGACATCTGATGTCAGCATTTTATCTCCTGATGCAAATCAGGAAGTTAAATAACTGGAACACTTCTGCCTCGACTCTCAAAGAAGACAGCCATCTACACAGAGGTTGAAGAATGTAACAGTATGCACTGTATGCACTGTACAAAATCTTCTCTTACACATTCACAGGTCAGCTAAACTCCAACAAGCTCCTCTTTTAGATGAATAGGTTTGGTCAAACAAGCAATTGCTTCAATGCAGCAGATGCAAACCATGAGAGAGAGGAAGGAAAAATAGGATGTTTTCCTGCCAATTCTTAATAAGGCTCCCAGAGTTGTGTGGCTGCCTAATAAGCTGTCTGGTTTAGGGTAACTTAACCCCTAGGGCACTTTGTTCTCAGAGAGCTCGCAGCTACCTCGTTTTGAAGACTGCTATACTGGAGAGTGCCAGCTGCTGGTGGTTGTGACCTGGCTGGAGGCCTGCCCTTTCTCCAGCCACCTCACTTGCCAAAGCCCATTATATTCCACGGATGCAGCAGATTTGCTATGCTAGATGCATACTGGCTGCCCAGGGGCACTCAAGGGATTAATGAGTAGTTTCGTAGCCAGCCCAACCCAAGAATCCCATGAATAATCAATGGTACTTGAGGCTCTTTGGGTAATTGAATTGCAAACCTAGTAATAACTAGAAATGTATCAGCAGCAGAATTGTGCTTATGCCTGCGTCTAAATGTACAGGTTAATGAAACAAACCCACTGATTGTGAGGATTATTTATCTACTTCTATACCTATATTAAAAAAAAAAGATCCTCTATAAATTTGTGGATCTGATTAATGTTCATTGTCCCTGAGTCACCCTCTAATAGTGCTGAAACCATATGATTCTGGTACACTCAGTGACAAGATTAGGAAAGAGCTTGAACACAGTAAGACTATATGTATTTTTCAAAGGTAAGAGAAAAACTAAACACTAGAAAACAGATCTTACTGAGATAATCATCTGTAAGCAGGTGAACAACATCATATGACTAAATGTTTCTATGTACAATGATCTCTATTTAGGTCTTTTACAATAAGTTCTCTTGTGGGCAGAGAAAAGAAGCATTACATGCAAAGTCAGACTTCCTCTCCATGTAAAATATTAGATTAGAGCACAGGTGAATGTTATGCATTGATGACTAGGGTGAAGAGGGATTTTCAAACGCATAATTAAAAACAGTATTGAGAATCTCTGCGTTTTTTTCCCCCATAAACAATGACACCAAGAAATCAAATGGTTAAATCAAAATAGCAAAAAGTTTGCTATCACAAACAGAAGAAGGAAGAAGAAAATTAATCATAATTATCTGTATATTTAACTACTGAAGTATGTTTTTGGATTACCCAAACGTTGTTACAGGTGGGACATCATCCCTGGAGGTGGACAAAGCTAAGATTTTACCACAGAGCATTTCTCTAAAGTGCCAGTGTAGAATTCATATGGTGATTGTTTTTACTCTTGATTCTTTCCAGCAGCAACAACTGGTGTTACATTTTAGTTATTAAGATGGGACATCTCCCAAACCCACATCTCCAGTGTTTTTCTGTCATCTCCCTGCTACAGTATTCTTCCTTTGATCAGGTAGAGCAACAGTCACGTGTCTTAACCAAGTATTTGCCACACTGAAGGGAACAGAAACACATCAGAGCACAAGAGGCATGAGCAAGTGAAGGGGCACCCACCTCCCTGATGGATCTGACCTGATGTCACCAAGAATATTACTGCGACATCAGAAACATCTGGTTTACAAAATTTCTGTTGTCCTTCAGAATGCTCCTGATGACTCAAGCATGCTTATCTCTGCTTCAACTGTTTTTAAGGTTACACCACAGCTGAGGAGATGGATATCTCAGAGGAGGTGAGAGAGTGGAAGAAGAATGATAATTGGTTTTATCTGTTATTCAACCCAATTACTACTTGTGCTTACAAGGCAAAATTAACAAACTCATTGGAGAATTCACCTTGGCAGACATCAACAGAAAAGCTGTAATTGACTACACCAAATTATTAGTAATAGCAGGTATAAAAAAGGTGCCTCCATGACCATCCAGCACATCAGCCCCATCAGGCCTTTCTCCTGTCTGCTCCTATGTACTCCATCTCCTGTGATGCACAGTTACTGCAATCCAGTCAGTTGCTTAGGCCAGGTTTCTTACCACTTCCTCATAGATGCATTATTTCAGAGAAAACTCTAAGTAATGTCTTCTCAATACCATTTCTTCATACAAGAGCTCTCTTCTATAATTTTTCTTTCAAAAGATTGAAACTTCTACCTAAATCTTCTACTCCCTCTCCTTCCTTCCCTCTTCGCTTCATCCCCAAATCTAATTCTCAAATGAATTGTTCAAATATAAATCCAGGACTCCCTTGCTCTGTCCTACTTGAAGCCTCTGGTCACCCCTGCACTTTTCTACTGGTCTCTTTCTCCTTTTCTCACCCTCAAGAATATAGCATATAAAACCATAAAATAGATATTTTCCTATTATAAGACAGTGACTATTTTAAAGTGGTTCCTCATCCAAAGCTCTCTTTGTATGCTTTTCTCCAGAGTTTCTATCTTTGGTATTTTTTTCAACTGTTCTCTGAATATAATTTTCTCCTGTATATGTACCTCTTAACACAGCACCTGGCAACCTAGAGAGTAACACGAGTAAATTGAGCTTCCTAACTCTATCTTCTTCTTACTCAATAATGGAGAGTTAATAAACTTTGAGGCCCACCCATAACTAAGTCGTTCATACCAAATTAGAAGACGCACACTTTTCAGAAAATTGTGATCTTCTTTAATATTAACTAAATGCAGAAGGCATCTTCTGACTTTACTAGAAAATTCCCCACGTTATTGCTTCTGTAAAAGCCTATATCAGTCTTTATCTCAGCAGCCATTTAATCCCATGAAAACCCTATCAAGATGAAGAAAATAGGCAAAGGTATGCTTTCAGCAATTACCCAGAATGGGGAGACAGGTTTTATGCCATTCTCTGAAGGAGTTCAGAGTCATGTCATAGAGACTAAGCTAGTAGCTGATTAGATGGTAATTTCCACACCACCTGCTGAGACTAGGCCATTGCACAGAGGGGAACATTAGATCTTTAAGGCCATAAAAAGAATTGAAAACAAAGTGTGACTCTGTAGCGTAACAGTGAATTCAGTAAGGAAGGAAGATTGGTGGATAAAGTACATAAATCGCTTTTGGA